>NC_053023.1:473911928-474044735 GCF_003073215.2 Triticum urartu
GAATTCTGTCAATGACGCAATCATCTAGAAGATTAACTCCCATTTGAATCAAGTGATTATTATACCCAGACATTTTGAGTATATGCTCACTGACAGAACTATTCTCCTCCATCTTGCAGCTATAGAACTTATTGTAGACTTCATATCTCTCAATCCGGGCATTTGCTTGAAATATTAACTTCAACTCCTGGAACATCTCATATGCTCCATGACGTTCAAAACGTCGTTGAAGTCCCGGTTCTAAGCCATAAAGCATGGCACACTGAACTATCGAGTAGTCATCAGCTTTGCTCTGCTAGACGTTCACAACATCTGGTGTTGCTCCAGCAGCAGGCTTGGCACCCAGCGGTGCTTCCAGGACGTAATTCTTCTATGCAGCAATGAGGATAATCCTCAAGTTACGGACCCAGTCCGTGTAATTTCTACCATCATCTTTCAACTTTGCTTTCTCAAGGAATGCATTAAAATTCAATGGAACAACAGCACGGGCCATTTATCTACAATCATACATAAACAAGCAAGATACTATTAGGTACTAAGTTCATGATAAATTTAGGTTCAATTAATCATATTACTTAAAGAAATCCCACTTAGATAGATATCCCTCTAATCCTCTAAGTGATTACGTGATCCAAATCAACTAAACCATGTCCGATCATCACGTGAGATGGAGTAGTTTCATTGGTGAACATCACTATGTTGATCATATCTACTATATGATTCACGTTCGATCTTTCGGTCTCCGTGTTCCAAGGCCATATCTGTATATGCTTGGCTCGTCAAGTATAACCTGAGTATTCCGCGTGTGCAACTGTTTTGCACCCGTTGTATTTGAACGTAGAGCCTATCACACCCGATCATCACGTGGTGTCTCAGCACGAAGAACTTTCGCAACGGTGCATACTCAGGGAGAACACTTCTTGATAATTTAGTGAGAGATCATCTTATAATGCTACCGTCAATCAAAGCAAGATAAGATGCATAAAAGATAAACATCACATGCAATCAATATAAGTGATATGATATGGCCATCATCATCTTGTGCTTGTGATCTCCATCTCCGAAGCATCGTCATGATCACCATCGTCACCGGCGCGACACCTTGATCTCCATCGTAGCATCGTTGTCGTCTCGCCAATCTTATGCTTCCACGACTATCGCTACCGCTTAGTGATAAAGTAAAGCATTACAGCGCGATCGCATTGCATACAATAAAGCGACAACCATATGGCTCCTGCCGGTTGCCGATAACTCGGTTACAAAACATGATCATCTCATACAATAAAATTTAGCATCATGTCTTGACCATATCACATCACAATATGCCCTGCAAAAACAAGTTAGACGTCCTCTACTTTGTTGTTGCATGTTTTACGTGGCTGCTACGGGCTTAAGCAAGAACCAGTCTTACCTACGCATCAAAAACCACAACGATAGTTTGTCAAGTTGGTGCTGTTTTAACCTTCGCAAGGACCGGGCGTAGCCACACTCAGTTCAACTAAAGTTGGAGAAACTGTCACCCGCAAGCCACCTATGTGCAAAGCACGTCGGGAGAACCGGTCTCGCGTAAGCGTACGCGTAATGTCGGTCCGGGCCGCTTCGTCCAACAATACCGCCGAACCAAAGTATGACATGCTGGTAAGCAGTATGAATTATATCACCCACAACTCACTTGTGTTCTACTCGTGCATATAACATCAACATATAAAACCTGGCTCTGATGCCACTGTCGGGTTTCGTAGTAATTTCAAAATTTTCCTACGCTCACGCAAGATCATGGTGATGCATAGCAACGAGAGGGGAGAGTATGATCTATGTACCCTTGTAGATCGACAACGGAAGCGATTGGTTGATGTAGTCGTACGTCTTCACGGCTCGACCGATCAAGCACCGAAACTACGGCACCTCCGAGTTCTAGCACACGTTCAGCTCGATGACGATCCCCGGACTCCGATCCAGCAAAGTGTCGGGGAAGAGTTCCGTCAGCACGACGGCGTGGTGACGATCTTGATGTACTACTGCAGCAGGGCTTCGCCTAAGCACCGCTACAATATTATCGAGGACTATGGTGGAAGGGGGCGCCGCACACGGCTAAGAATATGATCACGTGGATCAACTTGTATTCCTCTGGGGTGCCCCTGCCTCCGTATATAAAGGCTCAAGGGGGGTGCGGCCGGCCTAGGAGAGGCGCGCCAGGAGGAGTCCTACTCCCTCTGGGAGTAGGATTCCCCCCCCCCAATCCTAGTTGGAATAGGATTCGCGGAGGGGGGAAAAGAGAGAGGCGGGCCGGCCCCCTCTCCTTGTCCTATTCGGACCAAGGGAGGGGAGGGGCGCGCGGCCCATCTAGGGCTGCCCCTTCTCTTTTCCACTAAGGCCCACTTAGGCCCATATAGCTCCCGGGGGGTTCCGGTAACCTCCCGGTACTCCGGTAAAATCCCGATTTCACCCGGAACACTTCCGATATCCAAACATAGGCTTCCAATATATCAATCTTTATGTCTCGACCATTTCGAGACTCCTTGTCATGTCCGTGATCACATTCGGGTCTCCGAACAACCTTCGGTATATCAAAATGTATAAACTCATAATATAACTGTCATCGTAACCTTAAGCGTGCGGACCCTACGGGTTCGAGAGCAATGTAGACATGACCGAGACACGTCTCCGGTCAATAACCAATAGCGGAACCTGGATGCTCATATTGGCTCCTACATATTCTACGAAGATCTTTTATCGGTCAGACCGCATAACAACATACGTTGTTCCCTTTGCCATTGGTATGTTACTTGCCCGAGATTCGATCGTCGGTATCCCATACCTAGTTCAATCTCATTACCGGTAAGTCTCTTTACTCGTTCTGTAATACATCATCCCGCAACTAACTCATTAGTTGCAATGCTTACAAGGTTTAAGTGATGTGCATTACCGAGAGGGCCCAGAGATACCTCTCCGACAATCGGAGTGACAAATCCTAATCTCGAAATACGCCAACTCAACATGTACCTTTGGAGACACCTGTAGAGCTCCTTTATAATCACCCAGTTACGTTGTGACGTTTGGTAGCACACAAAGTGTTCCTCTGGCAAACGGGAGTTGCATAATCTCATAGTCATAGGAACATGTATAAGTCATGAAGAAAGCAATAGCAACATACTAAACGATCTGGTGCTAAGCTAATGGAATGGGTCATGTCAATCAGATCATTCAACTAATGATGTGATCCTGTTAATCAAATGACAACTCTTTGTCCATGGTTAGGAAACATAACCATCTTTGATTAACAAGCTAGTCTAGTAGAGGCATACTAGTGACACTCTGTTTGTCTATGTATTCACACATGTATTATGTTTCCGGTTAATACAATTCTAGCATGAATAATAAACTTTTATCATGATATAAGGAAATAAATAATAACTTTATTATTGCCTCTAGGGCATATTTCCTTCATCCCTAACCAGACGTACAGTTGTCACAACAACTGAAACTGGTCCAACAAATCATTGTCTTCAACGGGTCACTGGTTTCATCCTTCCCTTCCCTTTACTTACTGTTGGTCCTTGTGAAGTCATTGTACGATTGCATCACCATTTGGCTTCACTGAGTGATTACTTGTTCTGATTGGCTTCATAATATCTTCCTACCTGATCCTTACTGCCTAGCTGCTATTAGTCATTGCGCTTTCACTTCATTGAATACTTGACTATGGTGTGCCTAGTGTGGTCTACCTTCCGCTGCATGGTAATAGGTTTATTTCTATCGTTTGTCTTCGAAACTTCCATGTTTTGAAGACTTCCATAAAAATCGCCTATTCACCCCCCTCTAGTCGATCACTAGCACTTTCACTATCCATGATAATGACTAATAAATCAAATGTTAAAAAGAAAAGGAGAGGAGATATAGAATCCCATTGTCTTAGCCCTTATATGATTTGAAATAGGGTCCATGTCGTGGTGTGAAATATGATATTGAGATAGGAGTAGGAATGAGGCCTGATCAAGCGAGACGTAGGGGGTGGCCCAAGATGTATACAAGTCTAAGCCCCTCACAATGTAGGCAAAAAAACCTAGTCCTATTCTACAGGGAGAGAGTTCTTGCGTATGATTTTGTGAGTGTAGATGTCCGAACCCATAACCATGTGCCGGTAGGGGTGCTTCTATAGAGTTCGCTACCCCTGGACTGCATCTACGTTACAGGTGAGTTTAAGTCCAAATAATTACATCTGGGTTATTACTAGGAACTGGCGATATAAAGCTAAGGTAACGCAAAGATTGAAGGCTTGGAAATGTTTTATTTAATGCCTCTAGCCGTTGAACTACTTCTATCTGAGTGAAGACAAGTTCCTTTCATCCAGAGTCAAGCGATGTGAATCTTCACTCGGGTAATGTGCCTTGAGTGACTAAACCTTCATCACGTTGGTTGCAACATTAGTACCTGGAGAATGTGGGCTTAGGCCCCCGTGCATTTCTATTGGGTTTGGGTCACCATGGGCGTACCTAGTGGGAGATGATCTCATCAATACAATCTCATCGTTCACTTTAACCTCCACATGCACATCCCTGATGTGGTCGCAATCCAATCACACCACTTGGGGTGGAAACCTTCCAAGGTTAGCATTTTATGGATAAAGAGCAACTTGATTTTATTAAAAAAAATCAAAATCCAGTTTGAATAACAAAGCATGATATTTTTCATGATGTATTTTACTTAAAGCTTCACGCAAGATCACAACACCCTCCATGATGTACGTTCCCTTAATGAAGGAAGTTTGGACATGTGGCACTACAGGAGAAACCACCCAACTCAAGATATTCTTAAGGATATTTGAGAACTAGCATTCAAGAGCATATATGGCTAAAGTTCTGGATTTGCCTACCATCCTTACTTTTAGGTATTAGGGACTGAATCCTATAGTTAAGTCTATATTTTTTTGAGGGGTAGTTAACTCTAGAGATGTTAATAGCCACGGGGTGATGGATTTGACCATATCCAAAAAATTTGAGTCGAACTCAGAAATGCTAGTAGGACTCAATGGAAAATCCATCTAGGCCATGGGCTTTACTGGAGATCCCTAGAGGGACCATGAAAAGACTATATTCCTACTAATTGAAAAAAGATACTAATTTGGCAATCAAACCAACATGGGCAAAGATATTGTTAGATAAATTTGAGGAGGTGCTATCCTTGTGTTTCCATAGAGCGAAATACATAAGTCTTTTCTTTCTCCTTTGTACAATTAACAAAATATCTAAAAAATACACAAGAGAAAGTCCTACTATTTGCTTCGATAAGAACTTTTACTAAGTTGTTTTCTCTGCGGGGTTTACTAAGTCATTTCTAACTAGCTCGTGTGCATAAGTTCACTATGCATATGTACTTACAAATAGAACCAAATGCCAGTTTACCAATCGACATGGATGGTGAGCTATCGTAAAAACAATGAACCAAATGTCAGTTTCTAGACACACTAGCAGAACGCCCTTGCGTTTCTACGGGCTATCCGCAATATCTGTAACACCCGGGTTCAACACAAAAAATCCCATCCAATGACACACGTTCCCTTTTTTGTCGGAACCTCTCATTCCCAACCAGTTTCCCGCCGTAGCAGGACATTCTCGTTTCTTTCTCTCGCTGGAGCCACCTCCTTTAAAAGCATATGATGCCCACCTCATCTTCGCCATGCATTGCAATTTGGATGAAAATTTTCCTGTTTACAATATAATAGAGTGGGTTAAGCTAAAACATACTATTGGCACAAAACAACACATAACTACAGAGATCTTTCTCAAAGGTCCATTCAACTTTGCAAATGCAAATTGACATTGGAGGAGAGTGGCAACATGAACGTATTCCTAGTCACCAATAAGCTCTACCTCAATCGCACATATGCTAGAAGATATAATTTTCATTCTTATCTTCCTCATCTTTCCCTACATCTTCTACTCATCGCCTCTTCACCAACCCATTTCATTGGCGCCAACCAGCACCACGTCAACATTACGTCAACATTAGTGTGTTCGTCATTGATGCCTCATCTTCTTCCTTCTCATTCCTCGCCAACTTTAGTTCTCATTCCTACTTATTTCCTATAATATTCGTTCTTTCTTTTTTCTCTCTTATTATTTGGAACACTCTTTCTTTCTCCAACACCATGCACCACTTGGTGGCTTTCGTTATTTTTCCTTCTTGTTCTTGGAACACTCTTCCTTTTTATTATAGCATGAACCACCCGGCCAGTGTTGTGTCATGTTGTCCTCACCCACATACATTTCGGCAACTGCCAGCGTGTGGACATCCTGCGGAGCATATACTTCATCCATCTTCGTGAATGCTAGGTCGCCCATGTCGCGAGCGCATGGTGACCGTTGTCCATGTTGGCAAGCGGTGCTTGGGACTTGGCCATGTAGCTGAGAGCCCGTTGATCGTTCTTTCTCATGAGCGCTTTCAAAATTATTTTCCGCTATTAACTACTTACTTAATTAATTAAGTACACAAAAAATTAATGACCTACCTAATTCTCTGCATGCCTAATTAACTACCAAGTAAATTAATTAATTGGAAAAAATCCCTACTTCTAATTATCTGTAGGCATAAAGAATTATCTAAAAAATTAATCAATTGCATTAATGACTTGATTTTTAAATTGATTTGGTGCAAAAAAATCCTATTCAAATGGACCTAATTAATTGCATACGTAGTTAACTATCGAGCTGATTAATTGCATCATTGGTTTTATTTCTAAATTATTTTCGCATGAATGGCTGCTACAAACGACTATGACAATGACTACCGAGTAATGTAGGACACATTTCCTTAATGAATTTCTTGACATTTGAATGACACATTTGATTTGAGACTGTAGCATTCTGGATCTCTATTTGACTGACAAGAAATATGATATGACTGCGTCCACATGGCGGTCTGACGACCCGCCTCCCGCCATGGTCGTCCTCGATGTCGTGATCCATGCCCTAGCATTCTCGAGCATCGCACCAGGGTTAGTCCCGGCCACGACATCTTCCATGGTGTCGTGCACGACGTCCCTCCGCAAGAGTGCATGGATGCGTACGCCCGTAGGAAACTTGTGACAGTAAATTAATAGTAGAGATAATGATAATAATAAATGACATAGCGCCGTGGATTAGCAATTTTTTATGAATGAATATCTAACTTTATCACAGAAGGTTATCGAGAAAAAAATCTTATGTCTGTCTTTTAGGGAAGTGATCACACATCTATGGTGCAATTTCTGAATTCTTAATTACTTATTGTTTACGTGATAGAATTGAATCAGCACCTACCAAAGAAAGCACAAGACAAGATCCCCCTTAATAGGATTTGGTTTTTTAATGCGAGGGAGAAAAACAAGTGGGAGGTGGGACGAATAAAAACCATACTAAAATAAACCGTACCAGGCTACCAAGTGCATTGATGACTCGATTTCTGAATTGATTCGGTGCTAAAAAATTCTATTTAAATGGACATAATTAATTGCATACATAATTAACTGTCTAGCTAAATAACTGCATCAATGGTTTGATTTCCAAATTGATTTAGTGCTCGATTTCTAAAATATTTCCGCATGAATGGCTAGTACAAACGACGACGACGACTACCGAGTAATGTAGGACATATGCCCTTAACGAATTTCTTGACATTTAAATTGACACACTTGATTTGAGAATATGGCCAGCTCTTTATTTGACTGACAAGAAATGTAATATGACCTCGTTGATGCGGAGCATCCCAAGGTCATCCCCATGGACCTACCATCGCCTCACCAAGTGCCTAGCGGACCCATGACACAAGCACATGTAAGAGCTCTTGAAACCGAGGTGACATCACTTCTTTCACATTTCCACTTCGATGCACATGAGACATGGCTACTACCTCATATGGACACCTTGTGCATACTCAGGTATCATGGAGAAGCTAAGGAGCAAGGAGAGGAAGAAGAGGAAGATGGACGTGAAGACGAAGAACAAGAACTGCTCAAAGTTCCCAGGCTCCGGACGACCGACGAGCACCGGGCGTCCGACGACCTCTAGGCTCCGGACGACCGACACTTCCACACCTGAGCCAAAATAGACGGACATCCGACGCCCCACGGACGACTGACGCCCGGACGTCCGACACCGATCGAAGGTCACCCGAGCCGGATCTACGGACGTCCGACAGGCACCGGACGTCCGGACCCTCATGAGCCTCCGGACGACCGGTGACTCCCGGATGTCCGACCCCTGTGTGTTGTTTCATGTTGGGCCCCAACCCATGTACCCCTTCGCCCTCCTATTTTGCACTAAGACTACATATACTCCACCCCGTCCAACTTTCTAGGGTTAGCGTTGGTTTAGCTCATGTTTAGAGATAGAGCTACGCTCATCCAGATCGGATCTACTCCTTGAGAGAGACCGCGGCCTCTTTGGAGAAGATCCCTTTGGATTCAAGACCTCCTCGCGGAGAAGAACATCAAGACCTCCTCGCGGAGAAGACCGACTACCTATGTATCGTCCCTAGTTGATCGTGTATCGTGTATCGTTCTATGTATCCGACGATCTAGCACATGTGTGACTTTCTTGTGTTGGTTTAGTGATTCTCTTGTGTTTCCCTTGTGCTTTCCCTCTCTTTCCCCTTTGTGTTCTTCGTGTTCTTCGAGGGATCCGCTCCTTTCGTGAAAGATCGGCCTATAGGGTTCCTACCCTACATCATCTTGGTATTTAGAGCCAAGACCAACTCCAACTCTATATAGAGCTCCTCCGACTCCAACTCCAACTCTATATATTGTGTTTCGGGACAAAAAAATCAGAGAGAAGAATTCATCGCGTTTTACGATAC
Organism: Triticum urartu; assembly: GCF_003073215.2. Classification (NCBI taxonomy): domain Eukaryota; kingdom Viridiplantae; phylum Streptophyta; class Magnoliopsida; order Poales; family Poaceae; genus Triticum; species Triticum urartu. Next base: position 473,920,761 of record NC_053023.1, read on the forward strand.
GGTGCCGCCGCCAAGCCCTAAAACCTCTCGGGAGGGCTGATCTAGAGTCCGTTCGGGGATCCAGAGAGGGGAATTCGTCGCCATCGTCATCATCAACCATCCTCCATCACCAATTTCATGATGCTCACCGCCGTGCGTGAGTAATTCCATCATAGGCTTGCTAGACGGTGATGGGTTGGATGGGATCTATCATGTAATCTAGTTAGTTTTGTTAGGGTTTGATCCCTAGTATCCACTATGTTCTGAGATTGATGTTGCTATGACTTTGCTATGCTTAATGCTTGTCACTAGGGCCCGAGTGCCATGATTTCAGATCTGAACCTATTATGTTTTCATCAATATATGAGAGTTCTTGATCCTATCTTGCAAGTCTATAGTCACATATTATGTGTTATGATCCGTTAACCCCGAAGTGACAATAATCGGGATACTTATCGGTGATGACCGTAGTTTGAGGAGTTCATGTATTCACTATGTGTTAATGCTTTGTTCCGGTACTCTATTAAAAGGAGGCCTTAATATCCCTTAGTTTCCGTAAGGACCCCGCTGCCACGGGAGGGTAGGACAAAAGATGTCATGCAAGTTCTTTTCCATAAGCACGTATGACTATATTCGGAATACATGCCTACATTACATCGATGAATTGGAGCTAGTTATGTGTCACCCTAGGTTATGACTATTACATGATGAACCGCATCTGGCATAATTCTCCATCACTGATCCATTGCCTACGAGCTTTCCATATATTGTTCTTCGCTTATTTACTTTCCCTTTGCTATTGCTATCATCACTACAAAATACCAAAAACATCACTTTTACTACTGTTACCTTTTGCTACCATTACCACTACTATCATATTACTTTGCTACTAAATACTTTGTTGCAGATATTAAGTTTCCAGGTGTGGTTGAATTGACAACTCAGCTGCTAATACTTGAGAGTATTCTTTGGCTCCCCTTGTGTCGAATCAATAAATTTGGGTTGAATACTTTACCCTCGAAAACTGTTGCGATCCCCTATACTTGTGGGTTATCAAGAAGCTCCCCATAGCTTATTTTAGTGAGAAACTTTCCGGAGCGCAACTCAATTACCCCATCTATGACAAAGAGTTATATGCTTTAGTGCGAGTCTTGCATGAATGGGAACATTACCTTCGTCCCCATGAGTTTATCATTCATACCGATCATGAGACTCTCAAGTATCTTAAGGGCCAAACCAAGTTGAACAAGCATCATGCTAAATGGAGTGAATTTATTGAGTCTTTTCCTTATGTCATCAAGTACATCAAAGGTAAGGAGAATATTGTGGCGGACGTTCTTTCCCGCATATGCATGCTTGTTACTCAACTTGAATTGGATGTCATTGGCTTTGAGCATATCAAAGAATTGTATGAGCATGATCATACTTTTGCTACTCCTTTTGCCAAGTGTTTGACGCTGACCTCTTGGGAACACTATTAGATCAAAGATGGATATCTTATGAGAGCTAACAAACTTTGCATCCCCGAGTCTTCGCTTTGTTTGTTGCTTTTGCAGGAATCTCATGGAGGAGGCTTAATGGGACATTTTGGACGCGACAAGACTTTCGCCACGCTCTCCAAGAACTACTATTGGCCCAAGATGTTCCGTGACGTCAACCGCTTCACAAACCGATGCTCTAAATGTCGCAAAGCTAAGTCCAAAGCTCAATCTCATGGCCTTCACATGCCTCTACCAACTCCATATCAACCATGGGAGGACATTAGCATGGATTTTGTACTTGGATTGCCTAGGACTAGAAATGGGAAGGATTTGGTATTTGTCGTTGTGGACCGTTTTGAAGGAAATATGCCCTAGAGGCAATAATAAAGTTATTATTTATTTCCTTAAATCATGATAAATGTTTATTATTCATGCTAGAATTGTATTAATCAGAAACATAATACATGTGTGAATACATAGACAAACAGAATGTCACTAGTATGCCTCTACTAGACTAGCTCGTTAATCAAAGATGGTTATGTTTCCTAACCATGGACAAAGAGTTGTTATTTGATTAACGGGATCACATCATTAGATGAATGATATGATTGACATGACCCATTCCATTAGCTTAGCACCCGATCGTTTAGTATGTTGCTATTGCTTTCTTCATGACTTATACATGTTCCTATGACTATGAGATTATGCAACTCCCGTTTACCCGAGGAACACTTTGTGTGCTACCAAACGTCACAACGTAACTGGGTGATTATAAAGGTGCTCTACAGGTGTCTCCAAAGGTACATGTTGGGTTGGCATATTTCGAGATTAGGATTTGTCACTCCGATTGTCGGAGAGGTATCTCTGGGCCCTCTCGGTAATGCACATCACATAAGCCTTGCAAGCATTGCAACTAATGAGTTAGTTGTGAGATGATGTATTATAGAACGAGTAAAGAGACTTGCCGGTAACGAGATTGAACTAGGTATTGAGATACCGACGATCGAATCTCGGGCAAGTAACATACCGATGACAAAGGGAACAATGTATGTTGTTATGCGGTCTGACCGATAAAAGATCTTCATAGAATATGTAGGAGCCAATATGAGCATCCAGGTTCCGCTATTGGTTATTGACCGGAGACATGTCTCGGTCATGTCTACATTGTTCTCGAACCCGTAGGGTCCGCACGCTTAAGGTTTCGATGACAGTTATATTATGAGTTTATGCATTTTGATGTACCGAAGTTTGTTCGGAGTCCCGGATGTGATCGCGGACATGACGAGGAGTCTTGAAATGGTCGAGACATAAAGATTGATATATTGGAAGCCTATATTTGTATATCGGAAGTGTTCCGGGTGAAATCGGGATTTTACCGGAGTACCGGGAGGTTACCGGAACCCCCCGGGAGGTATATGGGCCTTAGTGGGCCTTAGTGGAAGAGAGGAGAGGTGGCCAGGGCTGGGCCGCGCGCCCCTCCCCCCCTAGTCCGAATAGGACAAGGAGAGGGGGCCGGCGCCCCCCTTCCTTCTCTCTCTCCTCTTTCCCCTCCTCCCGAATCCTATTCCAACTAAGAAAGGGGGAGAATCCTACTCCCGGAGGGAGTAGGACTCCTCCTGGCGCGCCCTCTGCTGGCCGGCCGCACCCCCCCTTTGATCCTTTATATACGGAGGCAGGGAGCACCCCAAGAGACACAAGTTGATCCACGTGATCATATTCTTAGCCGTGTGCGGTGCCCCCTTCCACCATAGTCCTCGATAATATTGTAGCGGTGCTTAGGCGAAGCCCTGTGACGGTAGTACATCAAGATCGTCACCACACCGTCGTGCTGACGGAACTCTTCCCTGACACTTTGCTGGATCGGAGTCCGGGGATCGTCATCGAGCTGAACGTGTGCTAGAACTCGGAGGTGCCGTAGTTTCGGTGCTTGATCGGTCGGGCCGTGAAGACGTACGACTACATCAACCACGTTGTGTTAACGCTTCCGTTGTCGATCTACAAGGGTACGTAGATTACACTCCCCCCTCTCGTTGCTATGCATCACCATGATCTTGCGTGTGCGTAGGAATATTTTTTTGAAATTACTACGTTACCCAACAGTGGCATCCGAGCCTAGGTTTTATGTGTTGATGTTATATGCACGAGTAGAACACAAGTGAGTTGTGGGCGATATAAGTCATACTGCTTACCAGCATGTCATACTTTGGTTCGGCGGTATTGTTGGATGAAGCGGCCCAGACCGACATTACTCTTACGCTTACGCGAGATTGGTTCTACCGACGTGCTTTGCACACAGGTGGCTGGCGGGTGTCAGTTTCTCCAACTTTAGTTGAACCGAGTGTGGCTACGCCCGGTCCTTGCAAAGGTTAAAACAGCACCAACTTGACAAACTATCATTGTGGTTTTGATGCATAGGTAAGATTGGTTCTTGCTAAGCCCGTAGCAGCCACGTAAAACTTGCAACAACAAAGTAGAGGACGTCTAACTTGTTTTTGCAGGGCATGTTGTGATGTGATATGGTCAAGACGTGATGAGATATAAGTTGTTGTATGAGATGATCATGTTTTGTTGAAGTTATCGGCAACTGGCAAAATCTTATGGTTGTCTCTCTATTGCATAAGATGTAAGCGCCCAATAATTGCTTTACTTTATCGCTATGCGATAACAATAGTTGCAAGAGCAATTGTTGGCAAGACGACCACGTGATGACACATTGATATAGATCAAGATGATGGAGATCATGGTGTCATGCCGGTAACGATAGAGATCATGACAGTACTTTGGAGATGGAAATCAAAGGCGCAAGATGATGATGGCCATATCATGTCACATATTTTGATTGCATATGATGTTTATCTTTTATACATCTTATTTTGCTTAGTTTGACGGTAGCATTTTAAGATGATCTCTCACTAATTATCAAGAAGTGTTCTCCCTGAGTATGCACTGTTGCGAAAGTTCTTCGTGCTGAGACACCACGTGATGATCGGGTGTGATAGGCTCTACGTTCAAATACAACGGGTGCAAAACAGTTGCACACGCGGAATACTCAGGTTATACTTGACGAGCCAAGCATATACAGATATGGCCTCGGAACACGAAGACCGAAAGGTCGAACGTGAACATATAGTAGATATGATCAACATAGTGATGTTCACCATTGAAAACTACTCCATCTCACATGATGATCGGACATGGTTTAGTTGATTTGGATCACGTGATCACTTAGAGGATTAGAGGGATGTCTATCTAAGTGGGAGTTCTTAAGTAATATGATTAATTGAACTTTAATTTATCATGAACTTAGTCCTGGTAGTATTAGCATATCTATGTTGTATATCAATAGCTCGAGTTGTTGCTTTCATATGTTTATTTTGATATGTTCCTAGAGAAAATTGTGTTGAAAGATGTTAGTGGCAATGATGCGGATTGGATCCGTGATCTGAGGTTTATCCTCATTGCTGCACAGAAGAATTATGTCCTTGATGCACCGCTAGGTGATAGACCTATTGCAGGAGCAGATGTAGACGTTATGAACGTTTGGCTAGCTCAATATGATGACTACTTGATAGTTTAGTGCACCATGCTTAACGGCTTAGAATCGGGACTTCAAAGACGTTTTGAACGTCATGGACCATATGAGATGTTCCAGGAGTTGAAGTTAATATTTCAAGCAAATACCCGAGTTGAGAGATATGAAGTCTCCAACAAGTTCTATAGCTAAAAGATGGAGGAGAATCGCTCAACTAGTGAGCATGTGCTCAGATTGTCTGGGTACTACAATTGCTTGAATCAAGTGGGAGTTAATCTTCCAGATAAAATAGTGATTGACAGAATTCTCTAGTCACCATCACCAAGTTAGTAGAACTTCGTGATGAACTATGATATGCAAGGGATAACGGAAACAATTCCCAAGCTCTTCATAATGCTGAAATTGACGAAGGTAGAAATTGAGAAAAACATCAAGTGTTGATGGTTGACAAGATCACTAGTTTCAAGAAAAGGGCAAAGGGAAGAAAGGGGAACTTCAAGAAGAACGGCAAGCAAGTTGCTGCTCAAGTGAAAAACCCAAGTCTGGACCTAAGCCTGAAACTGAGTGCTTCTACTGCAAAGGGACTGGTCACTGGAAGCGGAACTATCCCAAGTGATTGGCGGATAAGAAGGATGGCAAAGTAAACATAAGTATATTTGATATACATGTTATTGATGTGTACTTTACTAGTGTTTATAGCAACCCCTCAGTATTTGATACTAGTTCAGTTGCTAAGATTAGTAACTCGAAACGGGAGTTGCAGAATAAACAGAGACTAGTTAAGGGTGAAGTGACGATGTGTGTTGGAAGTGGTTCCAAGATTGATATGATCATCATCGCACACTCCCTATACTTTTGGGATTAGTGTTGAACCTAAGTAAGTATTATTTGGTGTTTGCGTTGAGCATGAATGTGATTTGATCATGTTTATTGCAATACAATTATTCATTTAAGTAAGAGAATAAATTGTTGTTCTATTTACATGAATAAAACCTTATATGGTTACATACCCAATGAATGGTTCGTTGGATCTCGATCATAGTGATACACATATTCATAATATTGAAACCAAAAGATGCAAAGTTAATAATGATGGTGCAATTTATTTATGGCACTGCCGTTTAGGTCATATTGGTGTAAAGCGCATTAAGAAAATCCATACTGATGGGCTTTTGGAATCACTTGATTATGAATCAGTTGATGCTTGCGAACCATGCCTCATGGGCAAGATGACTAAGACTTCGTCCTCCAGTACAATGGAGCGAGCAACAGATTTGTTGAAAATCATACATACTGATGTATGTGGTCCGATGAATATTGAGGCTCGTGGCAGGTATCATTATTTTCTGATCTTCACAAATGATTTGAGCAGATATGAGTATATCTACTTGATGAAACACAAGTCTGAAACATTTGAAATGTTCAAAGAATTTCAGAGTGAAGTGAAGAATCATTGTAACAAAAATGAAAGTTTCTACGATATGATCGCAGAAGTAAAATATTTGAGTTACGAGTTTGGCCTTTAGTTAAAAACAATGTGAGATAGTTTCACTACTCACGCCACCTGGAACACCACAGCATAATGGTGTGTCCGAACGTCATAACCGTACTTTATTAGATATGGTGCGATCTATGACGTCTCTTACCGATCTACCAACATTGTTTTGGGGTTATGCATTAAAGACAGCTGCATTCATGTTTAAAAGGGCACCATCTAAGTCACCATCTAAGTCCGTTGAGACGACACAATCTGAACTGTGGTTTGGCAAGAAACCAAAGTTGTTGTTTTTTAAAGTTTGAGGTTGCAATGCTTATGTGAAAATGTTTCAACCTGATAAGCTCAAACCCAAATCGGAGAAGTGCGTCTTCATAGGATACCCAAAAGAAATTGTTGGGTACACCTTCTATCACAGATCCGAAGGCAAGATATTCTTTGCTGAGAATGGATCCTTTCTAGAGAAGGAGTTTCTCTCGAAAGAAGTGAGTGGGAGGAAAGTAGAACTTGATGAGGTAACTGTACCTGCTCCCTTATTGGAAAGTAGTTCATCACAGAAATCTGTTCCTGTGACTACTAGACCGATTAGTGAGGAAGCTAATGATGATGATCATGTAACTTCAGATCAAGTTACTACCGAACCTCGTAGGTAAACCAGAGTGAGATCCGCACCAGAGTGGTACGGTAATCCAGTTCTGGAGGTCATGTTACTTGACCATGACAAGCCTACGAATTATGAGGAAGCGATGATGAGCCCAGATTCTGTGAAATGGCTTGAGGCCATGAAATCTGAGATGAGATCCATGTATGAGAACAAAGTATGGACTTTGATTGACTTGCCCAATGATCGGCGAGCCATTAAGATTAAATGGATCTTCAAGAGGAAGACTGACGCTGATAGTAGTGTTACTATCTACAAAGCTAGAATTGTCGCAAAAAGGATTTCGACAAGTTCAAGGTGTTGACTACGATGAGAGTTTCTCGCTCGTATCTATGCTTAAGTCTGTCCGAATCATGTTAGCAATTGCCGCATTTTATGAAATCCAGCAAATGGATGTCAAAACTGCATTCCTGAATGGATTTCTGGAAGAAGAGTTGTATATGATGCAGCCGGAAGGTTTTGTCGATCCAAAAGGAGCTAACAAAGTGTGCAAGCTCCAACGATCCATTTATGGACTGGTGCAAGCCTCTCGGAGTTGGAATAAACGCTTTGATAGTATGATCAAAGCATATAGTTTTATACAGACTTGCGGTGAAGTCTGTATTTACAAGAAAGTGAGTGGGAGCACTACAGCATTTCTGATAAGTATATGTGAATGACATATTGTTGATCGGAAATAATGTAGAATTATTCTGCAAAGCATAAAGGAGTATTTTGAAAGAAGTTTTTCAAAGAAAGACCTCGGTGAAGCTGCTTACATATTAAGCATCAAGATCTATAGAGATAGATCAAGACGCTTGATAAGTTTTTTCAATGAGTACATACCTTGACAATATTTTGAAGTAGTTCAAAAATGGAACAGTCAAAGAAAGAGTTCTTGGCTGTGTTACAAGGTGTGAAATTGAGTAAGACTCAAAGCCCGACCACGGCAAAAGATAGAAAGAGAATGAAAGTCATTCCCTATGCCTCAGCCATAGGTTCTATAAAGTATGCCATGCTGTGTACCAGATCTATTGTATACCCTACACTGTGTTAACCAAGGGAGTACAATAGTGATCTAAGAGTAGATTACTGGACATCGGTCAAAATTATCCTTAGTGGAATAAGGAAATATTCCTCAATTATGGAGGTGACAAAAGGTTCGTCGTAAAAAGTTACGTCGATGCAAGTTTTGACACAGATCTGGATGACTCTAAGTCTCGATCTAGATATATATTGAAAGTGGGAGCAATTAGCTAGAGCAGCTCCGTGTAGAGCATTGTAGACATAGAATTCGCAAAATACTTACGGATCTGTATGTGACAGACCCGTTGACTAATATTATCTCACAAGCAAAACATGATCACACCTTAGTACTCTTTGGGTGTTAATCACATAAACGATGTGAACTAGATTATTGACTCTAGTAAACCCTTTGGGTATAGGTCACATGACGATGTGAACTATGGGTGTTAATCACATGGTGATGTGAACTATTAGTGTTGAATCACATGGCGATGTGAACTAGATTATTGACTCTAGTGCAAGTGGGAGACTGAAGGAAATATGCCCTAGAGGCAATAATAAAGTTATTATTTATTTCCTTATATCATGATAAATGTTTATTATTCATGCTAGAATTGTATTAATCGGAAACATAATACATGTGTGAATACATAGACAAATAGAGTGTCACTAGTATGCCTCTACTAGACTAGCTCGTTAATCAAAGATGGTTATGTTTCCTAACCATGGACAAAGAGTTGTTATTTGATTAACGGGATCACATCATTAGGTGAATGATATGATTGACATGACCCATTCCATTAGATTAGCACCCGATCGTTTAGTATGTTGCTATTGCTTTCTTCATGACTTATACATGTTCCTATGACTATGAGATTATGAAACTTCCGTTTACCGGAGGAACACTTTGTGTGCTACCAAACGTCACAACGTAACTGGGTGATTATAAAGGTGCTCTACAGGTGTCTCCAAAGGTACATGTTGGGTTGGCGTATTTTGAGATTAGGATTTGTCACTCCGATTGTCGGAGAGGTATCTCTGGGCCCTCTCGGTAATGCACATCACATAAGCCTTGCAAGCATTGCAACTAATGAGTTAGTTGTGAGATGATGTATTACAGAACGAGTAAAGAGACTTGCCGGTAAAGAGATTGAACTAGGTATTGAGATACCGACGATCGAATCTCGGGCAAGTAACATACCGATGACAAAGGGAACAACGTATGTTATTATGCGGTCTGACCAATAAAAGATCTTCATAGAATATGTAGGATCCAATATGAGCATCCAGGTTCCGCTATTGGTTATTGACCGGAGACATGTCTCGGTCATGTATACATTGTTCTCGAACCCGTAGGGTCCGCACGCTTAAGGTTTCGATGACAGTTATATTATGAGTTTATGCATTTTGATGTACCGAAGTTTGTTCGGAGTCCCGGATGTGATCACGGACATGACGAGGAGTCTCGAAATGGTCGATACATAAAGATTGATATATTGGAAGCCTATATTTGGATATCGGAAGTGTTCCGGGTGAAATCAGGATTTTACCGGAGTACCGGGAGGTTACCGGAACCCCCCGGGAGGTATATGGGCCTTAGTGGGCCTTAGTGGAAGAGAGGAGAGGTGGCCAGGGCTGGGCCGCGCGCCCCTCCCCCCCTAGTCCGAATAGGACAAGGAGAGGGGGCCGGCGCCCCCCCTTCCTTCTCTCTCTCCTCTTTCCCCTCCTCCCGAATCCTATTCCAACTAGGAAAGGGGGGGAATCGTACTCCCGGAGGGAGTAGGACTCCTCCTGGCGCACCCTCTCCTGGCCGGCCGCACCCCCCCTTTGATCCTTTATATACGGAGGCAGGGAGCATCCCAAGAGACACAAGTTGATCCATGTGATCATATTCTTAGCCGTGTGCGGTGCCCGCTTCCACCATAGTCCTCGATAATATTGTAGCGGTGCTTAGGCGAAGCCCTGCGACGGTAGTACATCAAGATCGTCACCACACCTCGTGCTGACGGAACTCTTCCCCGACACTTTGCTAGATCGGAGTCCGGGGATCGTCATCGAGCTGAACGTGTGCTAGAACTCGGAGGTGCCGTAGTTTCGGTGCTTGATCGGTCGGGCCGTGAAGACGTACGACTACATCAACCACGTTGTGCTAACGCTTCCGTTGTCGATCTACAAGGGTACGTAGATTACACTCTCCCCTCTCGTTGGTATGCATCACCATGATCTTGCGTGTGCGTAGGATTTTTTTTTTGAAATTACTACGTTACCCAACACGTTTCTCTAAGATGGCACATTTTATCCATGCAACAAGATAGAAGATGCTTCACATGTTGCTAATCTCTTTTGTAGGGAAATACTGTGTCTACATGGAGTGCCCAAGACGATTGTCTCGGACCGCAACGTCAAGTTCCTAAGCTACTTTTGGAAGACCCTATGCGCCAAGCTCGGAATCAAGCTGCTCTTCTCCACGGCTTACCATCCTCAAACCGACGGCCAAACGGAGGTGACCAACCACACACTCTCCGCCCTACTTTGAGTACTCATCAAGAAGAACATCAAGGAGTGGGAGGAGTGCCTACCTGTCGCCGAGTTCGCCTACAACCGAGCAAGACATTCAACGACCGACAAGTCCCCCTTCGAGGTCGTCTACGGTTTCAATCCATTGTCACCATTGGACATTCTTCCTCTACCACTCCAAGAGCGCATCAATTTGGACGCAAGTGCACGAGCAACACATCTCAAGAAGGTGCATGAAGATACAGGAAACACCATCGAGCGCCAAGTTCAACGCCTTGCGACCAAGCTCAATTTCAACAAGCAACCTATGGTATTCAACACCGGAGACCTCGTGTGGCTACACCTTCACAAGGATCGCTTTCCATAAGAACGCAAGTCCAAAATTCGACCACGAGCGGATGGACCCTTCAAGGTGTTTGCACGCTACAACAACAACGCATACAAGATCGACATTCCTCGCGACAAGTACTCCGTGAGCGACACCTTCAACGTCAAAGATCTTTCTCCCTACCATGGTGATGAAGAATTTGATCCAAGGAAGGATCTTCCCCAAGGGAGGGGAGATGATGCGGAGCATCCCAAGGTCATCCCCATGGACCTACCATCGCCTCACCAAGTGCCTAGCGGACCCATGACACGAGCACGTGAAAGAGCTCTCGAAACCGAGGTGACATCACTCCTTTCACATTTCCACTTCAATGCACATGAGACATGGCTACTACCTCATATGGACACCTTGTGCATACTCAGGTATCATGGAGAAGCTAAGGAGCAAGGGGAAGAAGAAGAGGAAGATGGACGTGAAGACGAAGAAGAAGAACAGCTCAAAGTTCCCAGGCTCCGGACGACCGACGAGCACCGGACGTCCGATGATCTCTAGGCTCCGGGCGACCGGCCCTCTCCAGGCTCCGGACGACCGGCACTTCCACACCCGAGCCAAAACAGACGGACATCCGACGCCCCACGGACGACCGACGCCCGGACGTCCGACCGAAGACCACCCGAGCCGAATCTACGGACGTCCGACAGGCACCGGGCGTCCGGACCCTCGCGAGCCTCCGGACGACCAGTGACTCCCGGACATCCGACGCCTGTGTGCTGCTTCGTGTTGGGCCGCAGCCCATGTACCCCTTCGCCCTCCTCTTTTGCACTAAGACTATATATACTCCACCCCGTCCAACTTTCTAGGGTTAGCGTTGGTTTAGCTCATGTTTAGAGATAGAGATACGCTCATCCACATCGGATCTACTCCTTGAGAGAGACCGCGGCCTCTTCGGAGAAGATCCCTTTGGATTCAAGACCTCCTCGCGGAGAAGAACATCAAGACCTCCTCATGGAGAAGACCGGCTACCTATGTATCGTCCCTAGTTGATCGTGCATCGTGTATCGTTCTATGTATCCGACGATCTAGCACATGTGTGACTTTCTTGTGTTGGTTTAGTGATTCTCTTGTGTTTCCCTTGTGCTTTCCCTCTCTTCCCCCTTTGTGTTCTTCGTGTTCTTCGAGGGATCCGCTCCTTTCGTGAAAGATCGGCCTATAGGGTTCCTACCCTACATCACTCGTCCATGTGGTAGTCTGACGACCTGCCCCCCGCCACGGTCGTCTTCAATGTCGTGATACACACCCTGGCATTCTCGAGCATTGCGCCGGCGTTAGGCCCAGCCACGACATCTTCCACGGGTTCGTGCACGACGTCCCTCCGCAGGGGCACGCGGATGCGTACACTCATATGAAGCTTGTGATTGTCAAGCATAGCGTGCGGGATTAGTGATTTGTTGTGAAGGAATATCTTATTTTATTATGGAAGATATCAAGAAAAATTTTATGTCTGTCTTTTAGGAAGGTGATCTCACATATATGGTGCAATTTCTGAATTCTTAATTACTTATTATTTACATGATTGAATTGAATCGGCACCTACCAAAGGAAGAACGAAACAAGATCTCCCCTTAATGAGATTTGGTTTTTTAATGCGAGGGAGAAAAAACTAGTGGGGGTGGTGGGAGGTGGGACGAAGTAAAACCAGACGAAAATAAACCGTACCAGGCTACCAACTCCTCCATTAAGAGTAGAGATTAGTAATTTGTTATGAAGGGATATCTTATTTTATTATGAAAGATTATCAAGAAAAATTTTATGTCTGTCTTTTAGGAAGGTGATCTCACATATATGGTGCAATTTCTAAATTCTTAATTACTTATTATTTACATGATTGAATTGAATCGGCACCTACCAAAGGAAGAACGAAACAAGATCTCCTCTTAATGGGATTTGGGTTTTTAATGGGAGGAAGAAAAACTAGTGGGAGGGGTGGTGGGAGGTGGGACAAAGTAAAACCGGACAAAAATAAACCGTACCAGGCTACCAATTGCTCCATTAGAAGTAGAGATTAGTGATTTGTTATGAAGGGATATCTTATTTTATTATGAAAGATTATTAAGAAAAATTTTATGTCTGTCTTTTAGGAAGGTGATCTCACATATATGGTGCAATTTCTGGATTCTTAATTACTTATTATTTACATGATTGAATTGAATCGGCACATACCAAAGAACGAAACAAGATCTCCCCTTAATGGGGTTTGGTTTTTTAATGGGAGGAAGAAAAAAACTGTGGGAGGGGGTGGTGGGACGAAGTACGCCCGGACGAAAATAAACCGTATCAGACTACCAACTGCTCCATTAGGAGTAGAGATTAGTGATTTGTTATGAAGGGATATCTTATTTTAATATGAAAGATTATCAAGAAAAAATTTATGTCTATCTTTAAGGAAGGTGATCTCACATATATGGTGCAATTTCTGAATTCTTAATTACTTATTATTTACATGATTTAATTGAATCGGCACCTACCAAAGGAAGAACGAAACAAGATCTCCCCTTAATGGGATTTGGTTTTTTAATGGGAGGGAGAAAAAACCAGTGGGAGGGGTGGTGGGAGGTGGGACAAAGTAAAACCAGACGAAAATAAACCGTACATGCTACCAACAGCTCCATTAAGAGTAGAGATTAGTGATTTTTTATGAGGAGATATCTTATTTTATTATGAAAGATTATCAAGAAAATTTTTATGTCTGTCTTTTAGGAAGGTGATCTCACATATATGGTGCAATTTCTGAATTCTTAATTACTTATTATTTACATGATTGAATTGAATCGGCACCTACCAAAAGAAGAACGAAACAAGATCTCCCCTTAATGGGATTTGGTTTTTTAATGGGAGGAAGAAAAACTAGTGGGAGGGGGTGGTGGGAGGTGGGACGAAATAAAACCGGACAAAAACAAACCGTACCAGACTACCAACTGCTACATTAAGAATAGAGATTAGTGATTTGTTATGAAGGGATATCTTATTTTATTATGAAAGATTATTAGAAAAAATTTATTTCTGTCTTTTAGGAAGGTGATCTCACATATATGGTGCAATTTCTGATTCTTAATTACTTATTATTTACATGATTGAATTGAATCGACACCTATCAAAGGAAGAACAAAACAAGATCTCCCCTTAGTGGGATTTGGTTTTTTAATGGGAGGAAGAAAAAACCAGTGGGAGGGGGTAGTGGGAGGTGGGACGAAGTAAAACCGGACGAAAATAAACTGTATCAGACTATCAACTGCTTTATTAGGAGTAGAGATTAGTGATTTGTTATGAAGGGATATCTTATTTTATTATGAAAGATTATCAAGAAAAATTTTATGTTTGTGTTTTAGAAAGGTGATCTCACATATATGGTGCAATTTTTGAATTCTTAATTACTTATCATTTACATGGTTGAATTGGATCGGCACCTACCAAAGAAAGAACGAAACAAGATCTCCCCTTAATGAGATTTGGTTTTTTAATGGGAGGGAGAAAAACCATAGGGAGAGGGTGGTGAGAGGTGGGACGAAGTAAAACTGGACGAAAATAAACCGTACCACGCTACCAACTGCTCCATTATTAGTAGAGATTACTGATTTGTTATGAGGGAATATCTTATTTTATTATGGAAGATTATCAAGAAAATTTTTATGTCTGTCTTTTAGAAAGGTGATCTCACACATATGGTGCAATTTCCAAAGTCTTAATTACTTATTATTTACATGATTGAATTGAATCGGCACCTACCAAAGGGAGAACAAAACAAGATCTCCCCTTAATGGGATTTAGTTTTTTAATGGGAGGGAGAAAAACTAGTGGGAGGGGGTGGTGGAAGGTGGGACGAAGTAAAACCGGACGAAAATAAACCATACCAAGCTAACAACTGCTTCATTAGAAATAGAGATTATATGGGAAAAAATCATGCGCTAATTTACAGAAAGTAAATCAGTATCTATATCTATATCTATATGGATAACATAATGTGCATGAATTATTACCCCTCGCCATATTTTGTTGGAGGGATTCATCGTCCGAAATCAATAAAGAAAAATATCTGCCTCATCCCAAGAGAAAAATACAAGGCAATCTAGATAAGCATCCGATCCAGCACGGAGCAGTCTTCACTGTACTTGGCACGCACCTGGCGCCGTGATTCGCCGGGCGATCAAAGAAAGGACGGCGAAAAGGGGAGGCAGGCGGGCGCGGCTACAAGCAGCCGGCGCACGCGACCACAAGGGGGAAGGGGGGATGCACAGCACGCACGTTCTCCTTCAGTTTTCTTTCTTCTACCCCTCGGGGAGGCTCAGTTGGTTGGTGAAGCAGGCCAAGACGTTTCGATCTTTTTTACCCGAAAAGATACACATTTTGATTTGACGCTGACCCAACCAACCGCCCCGTGGTATCAGTCCTGAGTCGTGAGCCCACGCGTCCCCACCAGGCCACCACACCAACCCCGATACACAGCTCAGGTCCTCAACACAAACCAACCAATCGCCACCTATATATCCCCTTCCGCCCTCCCCTTCCACCCTCAGCTTCCCCCATCGAAGCTTACTCGACTACCTACCTACCAGTTTTAGTTTCTCGTTTATTTACCTTTAGTTACCCGGCGCCATCGGCATCGACAGATTTCCAAGCCAAGAAACGGACCAACAGCTAGCTAATCGGCGCCGTTACTGGTCATGGCCGCCGCGAGTTTCATCAAGGCGCCCGCCGGGCAGAATCCCAGGCTCGCAATCCACGCTCCGGGGAGGGGCGCCCGCGTGGTCAGGTGCTCGCTTGGCGCGGCCGTCGGCGGCCGGACCGAGTGGCTCAGCAACTGTGCCGTCCTCTCCAGCAAGGTTGCCGCGCTCGGCCCCCACTCCGTCAACGGCCACGCCGCGCCGGCGCCGGCCCCCAACGGGTCGGTGCTTGACTTGATCCCTGTGAGCGGTGTTAACGGCGTTGCCAAGAACCTGCCGGCGCCGCTGCGGATCGCCGACCTGTCCCCGGCGCCGATGCACGGCTCGGAGCTGCGCGTGGCGTACCAGGGCGTGCCCGGCGCGTACAGCGAGAAGGCGGCCGGCAAGGCCTACCCGGGCTGCGACGCCATCCCCTGCGACCAGTTCGAGGTGGCGTTCCAGGCCGTGGAGCTGTGGATCGCGGACCGGGCCGTGCTCCCCGTGGAGAACTCGCTCGGCGGCAGCATCCACCGCAACTACGACCTGCTGCTCCGCCACCGGCTCCACATCGTGGGCGAGGTGCAGCTCCCCGTGCACCACTGCCTCCTCGCTCTCCCGGGCGTTCGCAAGGAGAACATCACCCGCGTGATCAGCCACCCGCAGGCGCTGGCGCAGTGCGAGCACACCATCACCCGCATGGGCCTCAACGTCGTCCGCGAGGCCTTCGACGACACCGCCGGCGCCGCCGAGTACGTGGCCAACAACGGCCTCCGCGACACGGCCGCCATCGCGTCGTCCCGCGCCGCCGAGCTGTACGGCATGGAGATCCTCGCCGACGGCATCCAGGACGACTGCGGCAACGTGACCCGGTTCGTGATGCTGGCCAGGGAGCCCATCGTGCCGCGCACGGACCGGCCGTTCAAGACCAGCATCGTGTTCGCGCACGACAAGGAGGGCACCTCCGTGCTCTTCAAGGTGCTCTCCGCCTTCGCCTTCCGCGACATCACGCTGACCAAGATCGAGAGCCGGCCGCACCGCCACCGCCCCATCCGCCTGGTGGACGACGCCAACCGCGGCACGGCGAAGCATTTCGAGTACATGTTCTACGTCGACTTCCAGGCGTCCCTGGCGGAGCCGCGGGCGCAGAACGCGCTGGCCGAGGTCCAGGAGTTCACGTCGTTCCTGCGGGTGCTCGGGAGCTACCCGATGGACATGACCCCGATGACCGCCGGCTCCTCCTCCACCGTCACATCGTCCGACTCGTAGCTCCCTAGAGGTATCGAGGAGCAGTAGGGGAGTCGGTTAATTTGTGGTCATGTCGTCGGCCCGCTCCTCCCTCGTTGGCAGCTGGGGTAATTAGTTTTGTTCCTCATGTTTCTTGTCATAATACATGTAAAATCGTGCCATTTGAGCCAGTTAAGTTAATACGCAGTGGAATATACCCTGTGAGATACAATATGAACTCATGTCGTTGCCCGTGTCGTGCCGAAGCAACTTGTCGGGCTCAAACGGAAGTTGCAAGGAATTTGTGGCTACGTTGACGTGCTGTGATGAAACTAAGCGGGTAGGTGGCGGGGGCACGTTCGTCCTTGCTCTTGGGCTTGCCTTTCATTGTAGCCTTTTGTTCTGGTAGTTTGTTGCACGTCCCCGTGGCGTGCCTCGTCTCCAACGCACACGCACGCACGCACGAACGTTTCTTGGGAATGGAATGGTCAGGGAAACAACCTGGGAGTGAACGGGTAGATGCGGTCAGGGCCTGGTGGGTTGCTTTTCAAACAAAGGTGGATGAACGACTCCGGGGAATAACATAGTACTACGTGGTACTACTCACAAAGTCATTTACCCACGTGTTTGTGGTGACCCAAACGAACTAATCACTCTTTTGATGTACTTATAAAAACGAAAGGATCACTGGTTAATTAACCGGCTGGACCCCAAGGACAGGGACGCGCCATCTGCACCACGCCCGCGCAGCCCAACAACAACGGCAGCCACAATCGTGGACCATGTCGCCACACAGCAAACGCCAAACGGCCACCATATCGAAACTACGACAAATTTCAGGGCGGAATTTAAAAGATGCACATTTCTGGCCAGAATTTAAAAAAAATATAAGAGCGTTTGGACCACTAAAATAATTGTCTAAACGCTCTTATACAGTATTGTATTTCTTAACAGAGGAAATATATATATGTATGTTATATACTCCCTCCGTTTCTAAATATTTATTTTTTAAAGATTTTAAATAAACTACCACATACGAATGTATATAGATTCACTTATTTTGCTCTGTATGTAGTTACTTGTTGAGATCTTTAGAAAAAGAAATATAAAGGAACGGAGGGAGTATAATACACTAAATATAACATGGGCATAACGAATGTTTCAGCCGATAAGGCCACAAGCAACTCGAGTAGCCACCACGTGGACCTGCTTCGAGGGGACTAGCAACTCACCACGCATGTAACTCCCTCCAGTCATTTTACTTCGCATATAAGTTTTGTTCAAAGTCAAATTTCATAAAGTTTGACCATATTTATTATATCAAGAGTATGTCGAGGAGGGGTCGGGGTTAATGAGAAATTTAATTATTTTTTCAAAACTTAAAATCTCTCAGTTCAGCACAACAGAAAATAAATCTAAGCAGGAACAAAAACTATTGAATCTCACAAAAAACTACTGAAGAATATCACACCATAAGGTAAACTTTTTTAATAAAAGAGATGATAATCCTATGGGTAGAGTAGCACAAAACTTTGAGAATAATAACGGTGACAAGGAATGAAAACAAAATAGTCAGCATATATGATATTGCACACACAACACAAAATAAACATACAGAGTAACAGGCTAAGTTGGATAACTAAGTAGCTCTAGATGAGCAGATGAATATACAGACAAACAACCTTGACAACAAAGAACACACGTATGCCACATAACATGGTCATAGACCAGATAAATTTGCTCCAAGGATAATGAGGCGAAATTAAACTGAAGAACAACACGGCAAACACTACTTCGTTGAGAAAGAATTGCACAAGATGAATGCGAACAGAGAAGTAACCAATGGTGCTTGATGGCGACAGATGATTTGGTAGTAGTTCACTCTTCTGCAAAAGAATTACGTCTAGTTGGAGGGACTTGTGAATGAACACAAGAGCTAACCTCTCACCGCCCTATTCTCCTCAATGCAAAGTTGATCAAACTTCAGTTAATTTTACTCGTGGTAGATTCTTCTTGGCGATCTCCAAACCATCAACAGACTTGCTTCACCAACCACAATGACTCTTGGTTGCTGAAGACTTTGACTCGATGATGACAATTACTCTTCGCTACGCGAGTAGATGCCTAACCGTCTAGAGAGTTGCAGCTATCAAGAGTAATATGTATAAGAATTCTCAACTCAGATCTACTATGATGCTCAACCACTCTCTAAGTGTCGGTTCTTGGTTTTCTCTCGGTGGATTTAACTCAAATCTCTCACAGAGGGTGCTCAATCAATTTTCTCAAAATCTCAAGTGGACCAACCAACGAACAACATTGGTGTGGGGTGACAATTTATAGCCATGGCAATCCCAAAGGGGAAATGACCAATAAGGACACGCGGTTCAGCCAATGGCCAACCGACACATTTTCATCGATCGGATTTCAAACACACCCGGTAACTTTACTCGAGGAACAAGTAAAGCTGACTCCTCTGCTGAAGCATTTCTCTCGCGGCTCAGAAGAACATCGTTTCTAGCTGGCGAGTAAATGTTTTGAAGCAAGATATCTCAACTCTTATAGGATAGGTTACAGTTAAGCATCACAACAGACAAAAGTCTCGAAATACTTATACCCCTCATAATAGTACGGTAGTCATATGACTCAAGGAAGAAAATGAAATGACGAAACAAATGCTACGTCTTCACTTTGTCTTCATTCTTCTCTACTGCACTCATTTCTTCTCAAACACCTTACGTACCAATTGCTTGATGTCAACAATCTTTTTAGGGGCCATCTCTGACATGCAATCTTCTCGATATTGAACTCCTCAAAATCTATTAATCTTCTCTTCTTCGCGGAAGAATTTTTCTGAAGTTTATAGCAATCTTCTCGACACTCCATGGACTATTTCTCTCTCTGTGTGCACTAGCAAACACCCTCATTATTTCTGACAACAATCTCCAAAACACAAGGGGAAAGAATTGCACCAACAACCCCCCCTTTTGGGTGATTGTTGACAAAACAGATAATCATCTATGAGTAGATAAGTTTTTAACCAGTAACATGCAGAAAGTAAAAACAATCAATAATCTCAAAGATAAAATACCCCCCGGCCTAAATGTATGCAGCCTTTGAAAGATTTGTTGTGCGATAACCTGCATATATTAGAATAAAACCTCAGAGAAATATTTCATATCTTCGAGAATAATGGATTTCATTGAGAGAGAAATATCAAGTAAGAATATTTCAATGCATCCATAGTGTACTTTGATAATAATGTTTCCAACAAAAGAATTTTTTTGAGAGGTAGTGTGACAGGAATTCAAAACAGTTATATCACAGAGATTCATACAAGCTCCAGAGTGATCTCTGATACAAATTTCACCTGCAGAAATAGATGTATTAACGTTACAACCTCAGAGTATCATGACACATACTTAAGAGTTTTACAACATGATAAAAATTCATATACAAAACCGTTTGTAAACTCGTAGAAGAACCAAATAGAAAATACCCAACCCTGGCAAATGTTCCCACATCTAACTCTCTCGATATCATCTCCCACTTTTTGTCAACAAGTAGCAAAGAGAACGAGAAGAAACATGAGGATAAACTACACGCCCGAAGAAGATGAAGAACTGGAGCTGCTTGACGAAGAAGATCCAACCTTCCCAGATGAAGTAGCTCGCGGAGATTAATCGACAGCACCAGCTACTCCTCCACCTCGATCTTTGGGAGCGGTGTGAGTAGATGGACCTATAGGTTGATCTTCGGCGGCATTTTCTTCACCTTTCTTGAACTCAAGAGAATTCACCTCAGAATCAACATCAAGAATGTCATCTGGCTCAACAAAGATTAAATCTGTCGATGTAGACCTGGAAGAACTGGGGTGTCCCTGCGCTTGCGAGTCAAAAGCATCGATGTAGTCATACTTCTTGTGAATGCCTTTAGCTTTGAGTGGATCCTTGGTATACCATTTCCGAAGAAGTGGCCATGAGCGGTGCTTCTCTTCCTTCATTACCAGCATTGCCTAGCCAGCAGTCTATGTGACATGATTTAATTCAGCCGCAAGATATTCTTTCTCCTTATGGTTCAGCCTGACATGCTTGTCGAGAATTTGTTGAGTGTGAAGACAAATCTCATATAGTGAGGGATTTTCTTCTCAGGGTATCTCAATCGTTGTCTTCTTAATATTCTTGGATTCTAGAGCTATATTCTTCTCAGGCTCAACAACCGATTTCCCTCATTGTCCTTGATAACTCGAAGAGTATGGCAGATAGGTGGTATGAAAGGTTTCCGAGCACAATGACCGAAATACCTCTTGTCTTGTGCCATGTCAATAAGAATTTGAATCATGGGTGCATATATGTTAGGGCACCTAGGATATTCCGCCATAGTGACAAGATTGCGAAGAAATAAATCTTCGATGTCAATTGTTTCTCTGAGGGAATATCATACTGTGTGTTCCTGAGCACACATTCATTCGTTGGCGGCCTCTGAATAGGCACGAGAGCATTGCATATGATCTAGAAGAGAGTCTGATTTTCGAAATTAAAATCCTTCAGATCCTGGTTAGTTGAGACAGCATCTCCAACTTTCGGATCCATCAGAAGATGGAGTTGCGCATTTCACACATCCCAGAAGTGCATTTTGTTCTCTCTTTCTTCATCAATTTCAAAGTGGGAAAAATTCAGCCTCTCCAGCATCCCATCAGCAGTACATGTGATCTTTTCATGCTCAGACATCCACTTAAACATCCATGTCTTGGTGTCCATCCTGTCTCCTGAAACATACAATGTTGCATACAACTAGAAAATTAAATCTCGGTTCCAACCATGATTGAACCTCAGAAACCTTTTCAGATGAGTTCATCAAACTGGTTGAGGACATTGCTGAAGCAAGGTAAATCTTACATTGAAGCAATATCCAGATATACTTATGTTCAAAGATGCGATTCTTGAAACATAAGATCCGAGAATAATAAGTAGCTTGCTTAGTGGTCCAGAAACAAGGGGATAGAGACGTTTTACTCTTAGTGTACATGCTCTTTCCTAAGAAGGCAAGCATGGAGCAGTGAATATTTTGGTTGAAGGCTGGACCATTTGGACCCATTCCATCAGGAAAAGCAAGAATGGCCTCTCTTGGCTTTGGATGACGTACATCCTCATCCAAGTAGCCAGCAGCTCTTGTGTCATTTGGTGCAGCCTGTTTTCATCAATCGTAGGCAGAATTGGCACAAATGATGATTGTTTTTCTCCTTGCGAGTTTGCTTGGAGGAGCTAGAAGGCACACCCCGGGGTCAGTGGGGGGACGACGGTCATAAGGTTTATGGTGAAGGTTAACATCGAGGTTCGTCGTCGACAGGTGGTGGACGTGGTTATGCTTGGCAAAGCGATGGCACAGCTGACAAACCTTTTTACGGTCCCCCGGGTGGCTTTGTTGAGGGGGTATCAGGCCCTAACCACCGACAACATGGTGGCTACCGTGGTCATCGTGGTCGAGGTGGCCGAGGTGGCCGGTACCGGCAACATCATCCTCCTTCGCCTATCGTTGTTGAGCAGACGAACTCCGCGGAGGCGGCCAATCCTGGTCAGATGCTGGAACTATCACATCACGCTATGGAGGTGGTCACAGAGCTGGCAACGGATATTGCCACAGCGTCGGGGTCGGTTGAGAATGCAGACAAGGCAAATTCTGATAAAGCGTCCAAGTGGGCACGCAAGAAGGAGAAGATGCTATGCTATCGTTGTGGTGAGAAGGGCCGCTTTATTGCGGAATGCGTGACTGAGCTTTGTGATACCTGCAGCAAGCCGGCACATGATACGGGGGAGTGTCCGATTTTTGCGTGATCGGATGCCCACTATTACTATATATGGTGTATATTGTGCTGAGCTGATGTTCTTTGAGTCCCCTAGTGCGCGAGAGATCCCAGAGGAGACCCCGAGCATGACTACTGGAATTGTGAAAATTACCAAATGTGATGTCTCTGAGTCTCAGATTGTGCAAAGGCCTATGGAGTTAGTTCCAGGTGACTACCAGTGGGAGCTTGTCAGTCTTGAGGGCAACATGTATAAGGTTGACTTCCCTTCTGTTCAGGATTTGCAGAGACTTTTGAGTTTTGGGTTGTGCCGAGTGCCTGGCATAGAGTGTATTCTGGAGTTCCACGAGTGGAAGAAGGTTGAGCCAAAGGGCAAGCCTCTTACTCGGGTGTGGTTACGTTTTTCTAGGGCTCCCTCGAAGCCGATGCAGGATGCTAAGGTCGCTGCTAGCCTGGGCATTTTGGTAGGGAAGACTGAGCAAGTGGATATGGCCTTTACCCGAGCTCACGAGGTGGCTCGTCTGTTGGTGAGTGTTCGAGATATTGAGTTTGTGCCTGATGTGGTTACGTGGACATATCAGGGCGAAATGTTCCCACTTGAGGTTGAGTTTGAGGATACCGAGCTTTTCGCTGACGCCATCAATGGAACTGATACAGACATGCACGAGGGAGATGATAGTTCTGTGGCCAAGGAGGCGCCCGGGGCTGATGTTGGACGTGAGATGTCCAACGGTTCGGGGCCCGTCGCTCAGCCAACCGGGGACGGGACAGCACCTTCCCCTTTAGTGCCGATGAACACGTTGAGATTTGGGTCGTTTGAGCCAGCTTCTGCCCCTCCCAGACTTTGGAGTGACCGGGTGGAGGCCGATGATGTGCTGGAGCATACGCTCCCTCCGCTGGTTTCTGACGCTGCTGAGGGTCCGATGCTCGAGGAAACGGAGGTGGCTTTCTCTCTGGTGGCCTCGGCCGATGGAGGGGGGAGGAGTCTGGGCAGGTGGCCCCTCCTTCTCCTACTCTGACCGTGGCCTCTCCGACGGCGGTGGTTGAGCCTTGGGGAGGGGGCTATGGGCAGGTGGCCGCGGCTCCCTCCTCTCCTTCGGTGGCCTTTGTGGCCGCGCAGCCCGTGGCTCCTGTGATGCCTCCCAGCCAGAGGGTCGGGACGGGCAGGGAGTTCGGGCAGGAGGCCCACATACTCCTCTCCCCCGGCGCGCCTGAGCCCCAGGGCGTTGGTTCCAGGCGGACATCGGCGGGGCACACGGGCAAGGCAGGAGGCCTTTTGTCTGTGGGCCCTCTCGGGAGGAGGTGATCACGTTTGGAGGGATTTCAGATCCAGTATCTGAGGGGCGGCAGATGAGTTGCCGGTTCCAGGATCTTCCGGAGGTTCACGACATGTAGCACAGGTGCGCCATGCGGGCGGCCAAGCTTCGTGACATTGAGGTCACCACTGGTATGTCGGTTAACACCGCTAATTCAATTTTGCATTTTTCAGATAATGAGATTATTAATAATGAAAATCAATTAGGTGTTTCACTAGGTAGTAATGATAGTGAAATCTTTAATTCTGTAAATGATTTACTGGATCTAGAAGCGGAACGTGCTTTAGAAATGATTCAAAACTTAGCAGCGCTAAAACCCATGAATGACTCCGATATTGATGCACTGGGAGTTAGGGTACAGGATAACTTCTGTGTGGACCTTGCGCCATCCTCTCCTGAGTCAGAGGAAGAGGATGAAACTATAGAGGGTGAAGTAGCTAGATCCATGGAGCCCGGTTGTGAGGACCGGGTGGAGGATCAAAACAAAACTAAACGCAAGTGGAAGCGGAAAATTTACCCGGCATCGGCGGTGCGCAGGAGTGCTAGGATCCGTACCTCTAAAAAATTCATGATGAAATATGAGAGGAATCTTTTGGAATAGCAGAGGTCTGAAAGACTTGGCTAAATGAAGGTTTCTTGCAGATGCGTCCATCGAGCATAGATTGGATTTTATTGCTCCCTTAGAAACTGGTAGAGATAATTTTGCGCCCCAGTTTCTCAATACTTTATCGGGAGGTGTCGATTTTGATTGGCACTGCCTGCCTCTGATACGTCTCCAACATATCTATAATTTTTGATTGCTCCATGCTATATTATCTACTGTTTTGGACATTATTGGGCTTTATTATCCACTTCTATAGTATTTTTGGGACTAACCTATTAACCGGAGGCCCAGCCCAGAATTGTTGTTTTTTGCCTGTTTTAGGGTTTCGAATAAAAGGAATATCAAACGGAGTCCAAACGGAATGAAACCTTCGGGAACGTGAATTTTAGGAAGATTATGATCCGGGAGACTTGGATCCTACGTCAAGAAAAGAAACAGGAGGCCATGAGGTAGGGGGGCGCGCCTACCCCCCTCCCCCAGGCGCGCCATCCACCCTCGTGAGCCCCCTGTTGCTCCACCGACGTACTCCTTCCTCCTATATATACCTACGTACCCCCAAACGATCAGATACGGAGCTAAAACCCTAATTCCACCGCCGTAACTTCCTGTATCCACGAGATCCCATCTTGGGGCCTGTTCCGGAGCTCCGCCGGAGGGGGCATCGATCACGGAGGGCTTCTACATCAACACCATAGCCTCTCCGATGAAGTGCGAGCAGTTTACCTCAGACCTACGGGTCCATAGTTATTAGCTAGATGGCTTCTTCTCTCTTTTTGGATCTCAATACAATGTTCTCCCCCTCTCTTGTGGATAACTATTCGATGTAATCTTCTTTTTGCGTGTGTTTGTTGAGACCGATGAATTGTGGGTTTATGGTCAAGTCTATCTATGAATAATATTTGAATCTTCTCTGAATTCTTTTATGTATGATTGGTTATCTTTGCAAGTCTCTTCGAATTATCAGTTTGGTTTGGCCTACTAGATTGATCTTTCTTGCAATGGAAGAAGTGCTTAGCTTTGGGTTCAATCTTGCGGTGTCCTTTCCCAGTGACAGTAGGGGCAGCAAGGCACGTATTGTATTGTTGCCATTGAGGATAACAAGATGGGGTTTTCTTCATACTGCATGAGTCTATCCCTCTACATCATGTCATCTTGCTTAAGGCGTTACTCTGTTTTTAACTTAATATTCTAGATGCATGCTGGATAGCGGTCGATGAGTGGAGTAATAGTAGTAGACGCAGGCAGGAGTCGGTCTACTTGTCTCGGACGTGATGCCTATATACATGATCATACCTAGATGTTCTCATAACTATGCTCAATTCTGTCAATTGCTCAACAGTAATTTGTTCACCCACCGTAGAATACTTATGCTCTCGAGAGAAGCCACTAGTGAAACCTATGGCCCCCGGGTCTATCTTTATCATATTAATCTCCTACTACTTAGTTATTTCTTTTGCTATTTACTTTGCCTTTATTTTACTTTGCATCTTTATCATAAAAATACCAAAAATATTATCTTTATCATGTCTATCAGATCTCACTCTCGTAAGTGGCCTTATAGGGATTGACAACCCCTATTTGCGTTGGTTGCGAGGATTTATTTGTTTTGTGCAGGTACGAGGGACTCACGCGTAGCCTCCTACTGGATTGATACCTTGGTTCTCAAAAACTGAGGGAAATACTTACGCTACTTTGCTGCATCATCCCTTCCTTTTCGGGGAAAACCAACGCAGTGCTCAAGAGGTAGCAAGAAGGATTTCTGGCGCCGTTGCCAGGGAGGTCTTCGCAAAAGTCAACATACCAAGTACCCATCACATACCCTTATCTCCCGCATTACATTATTTGCCATTTGCCTCTCGTTTTCCTCTCCCCCACTTCACCCTTGCTGTTTTATTCGCCCTCTCGCTCTATCCTCCCTCTCTATTTGCCTCTTTTTGCCCACTTGCTTTTTATTTGCTTGTGTGTTAGTTTGTTTGCTTGTCGTTATGGCTAGTCCTTTACCTTCTGCCTCTATGTCTTAAATTGGGGAAACTATTATCGATAATAATTTGGATGCTCCTACTGAAGAACCCACTACCTCACATACAAAAATATTCCGTGTTGGTAGTGGTAATATTATTGGAAAAGGAGTTATTCAAGATTTCTTTACTTGCGCCAGTGCTTTACCTTCTATGGGTAGTTCTATCCTTCATAGAACTAGTAGTCTTGCGGACGCTATTGCCATGCTTGTAGTTTAACTTGAAAGACAATTCATGCACATGCATCCTTCCATACAAAGGATTTTTCTGAAATTTTCTAATATTGAGCATTCTTCTGTTAAGCGTGCCGCTACTATCTATTTAGCTCATGAGTTTAGATTCATAATAAAAGAGGCCAAAGAAATCTTTGCGCATTATAGGGTGGACGCTTGCCGTCCTCCCATAGAGGCTATCCTCTTTGATCAAGAAGAAATAATGCGTTTTCAATCTCTAGACTATGTTGCTTTCAATGAAAATCTTAGAAAAAGGGTTCCTACCAATGTTTTAGTTGACAGAATCTCTGAACTTAATGATGATTTGGCTATTCGAAATAATTAACTAGGATATTCTCTTGAATATAGGCTCACAAAGTTCTGTCAAAAGAATGCTTATAATGATGAATTGGTTGTGCAATATGAAGGACCAAAGGAGGAACCTATACCTCCCAAGGTTGATCTTGGGGACTTTTGTCCCATTAAATTTAGCCCTTTTGATTACTTTTGCTTGCCTCAAAGAAAGCTTGCCGCCGAACGTAGAGAATATGAGATGAGTTTTAATAATCTATCTTACTATTATGGCAATACCTAGATCTATCCTTACTTGTTATGCCTAGCTAGGGGCGTTAAACGATAGCGCTTGTTGGGAGGCAACCCAATTTTATTTTTATTCCTTGATTTTTGCTCCTGTTTAGTAATAAATAATTTATCTAGCCTCTGTTTTGGTTGTGTTTTTTGTGTTTAATTAGTGTTTGTGCCAAGTAGAACCGTTGGGAAGACTTGGGGAAAGTCTTGTTGAACTTGCTGTAAAAATCAGAAACTTTAGCGCTCACGAGAACTGCTGTCATTTTTATTTAGAAAATGCTATTTAGTTAATTATTTTTCAAATGATTAATAGATAAATTCCTCACGTCCAACAATTTATTTTAGAATTTTTGGGGTTCCAGATCTTGCGCTAGCTACAGATTACTACAGATTGTTCTGTTTTTGACAGATTCTGTTTTTCGTGTGTTTGTTTTCTTATTTTGATGAATCTATGGCTAGTAAAATAGTTTATAAACCATAGAGAAGTTGGAATACAGTAGGTATAACACCAATATAAATAAAGAATGAGTTCATTACAGTACCTTAAAGTGGTCTTTTATTTTCTTTCGCTAACGGAGCTCACGAGATTTTCTACTTTAAGTTTTGTGTTGTGAAGTTTTCAAGTTTTGGGTAAAGATTTAATGGATTATGGAACAAGGAGTGGCAAGAGCCTAAGCTTGGGGATGCCCATGGAACCCCCAAGATAATCTAAGGACACCTAAAAGCCAAAGCTTGGGGATGCCCCGGAAGGCATCCCCTCTTTCGTCTACTTCTATCGATAATTTTACTTGGAGCTATATTTTTATTCGCCACATGATATGTGTTTTGCTTGGAGCATCTTGTATTATTTGAGTCTTTGCTAGTTAGTTTACCACAATCATCCTTGCTGTACACACCTTTTGGGAGAGCCATACATGATTTGGAATTTGTTAGAATACTCTATGTGCTTCGCTTATATCTTTTGAGTTATATAATTTTGCTCTAGTGCTTCACTTATATCTTTTAGAGCACGGTGGTGGATTTGTTTTATAGAAATTATTGATCTCTCATGCTTCACTTAGATTATTTTGAGAGTCTTAATAGCATGGTAATTTGCTTAAAATCCTAATATGCTTGGTAATAAGATTAATAATAAAACTTTCTTATGAGTGCATTGAATACTATGAGAAGTTCGATGCGTGATAATTGTTTTGAGATATGGAGATGGTAATATTAAAGTTGTGCTAGTTGAGTAGTTGTGAATTTGAGAAATACTTGTGTTAAATTTTGTGGTTCCCGTAGCATGCACGTATGGTGAACTGTTATGTGATGAAGTCGGAGCATGATTTATTTATTGATTGTCTTCCTTATGAGTGGCGGTCGGGGACGAGCGATGGTCTTTTCCTACCAATCTATCCCTCTAGGAGCATGCGTGTAATACTTTGCTTTGATAACTTGTAGATTTTTGCAATAAGTATATGAGTTCTTTATGACTAATGTTGAGTCCATGGATTATACACACTCTCACCCTTCCACCTTTGCTAGCCTCTCCAATACCGCGCACCTTTCGCCGGTATCATACACCCACCATATACCTTTCTCAAAACAGCCACCATACCTACCTATTATGGCATTTCCATAGCCATTCCGAGATATATTTCCATGCAACTTTCCACCGCTTCGTTTATTATGACACACTCCATCATTGTCATATTGCTTAGCATGATCATGTAGTTGACATCGTATTTGTGGCAAAGCCACCGTTCATAATTCTTTCATACATGTCACTCATGAGCCATTGCATATCCCGGTACACTGCCGGAGGCATTCATATAGAGTCGTATTTTGTTCTAAGTATCGAGTTGTAAGAAAAATAAAAGTGTGATGATCATCATTATTAGAGCATTGTCCCAGTGAGGAAAGGACTATGGAGACTATGATTCCCCACAAGTCGGGATGAGACTCCGGACGAAAAAAAGAGAGAAAGAAAAGAGGCCATAGAAAAGAGAAAAGGCCCAAAATAAAAAAAATGAGAGAAAAAGAGAGAAGGGACAATGCTACTATCTTTTTACCACACTTGTGCTTCAAAGTAGCACCATGATCTTCATAGTAGAGAGTCTCTCATGTTATCACTTTCATATACTAGTGGGGATTCTTCATTATAGAACTTGTCTTGTATATTCCAATGATGGGCTTCCTCAAAATGCCCTAGGTCTTCATGAGCAAGCAAATTGGATGCACACCCACTTAGTTTCTTTTTGAGCTTTCATACACTTATAGCTCTAGTGCATCCGTTGCATGGCAATCCCTACTCACTCACATTGATATCTATTGATGGGCATCTCCATAGCCCGTTGATACGCCTAGTTGATGTGATACTATCTTCTCCCTTTTTGTCTTCTCCATAACCACCATTCTATTCCACCTATAGTGCTATGTCCATGGCTAACGCTCATGTAATGCGTGAAAATTGAAAAAGTTTTGAGAATGTCAAAAGTATGAAACAATTGCTTGGCTTGTCATCGGGGTTGTGCATGATTTAAATATTTTGTGTGGTGAAGATGGAGCATAGCCAGACTATATGATTTTGTAGGGATAACTTTCTTTAGCCATGTTATTTTGAGAAGACATAATTGCTTTGTTAGTATGCTTGAAGTATTATTATTTTTATGTCAATATGAACTTTTGTCTTGAATCTTTCGGATTTGAATATTCATACCACAATTAAGAAGAATTATATTAAAATTATGCCAAGTAGCACTCTGCATCAAAAATTCTGTTTTTTATCATTTACCTACTCGAGGACGAGCAGGAATTAAGCTTGGGGATGCTTGATACGTCTCCAACGTATCTATAATTTTTGATTGCTCCATGCTATATTATCTACTGTTTTGGACATTATTGGGATTTATTATCCACTTTTATAGTATTTTTGGGACTAACCTATTAACCGGAGGCCCAGCCCAGAATTGCTGTTTTTTGCCTGTTTTAGCGTTTCGAAGAAAAGGAATATCAAACGGAGTCCAAACGGAATGAAACCTTCAGGAACGTGATTTTTAGGAAGATTATGATCCGGGAGACTTGGACCCTATGTCAAGAAAAGAAACAGGAGGCCACGAGGTAGGGGACGCGCCTACCCCCCCCCCCCCCGGCCCCCCCCCCCCCCTTGGACCCCCCCCCCAGGCGCGCCCTCCACCCTTGTGGGCCCCCTGTTGCTCCACCGACGTACTCCTTCCTCCTATATATACCTACGTACCCCCAAACGATCAGATACGGAGCCAAAACCCTAATTCCACCGCCGTAACTTTCTGTATCCACGAGATCCCATATTGGGGCCTGTTCCGGAGCTTCGCCGGAGGGGGCATCGATCACGGAGGGCTTCTACATCAACACCATAGCCTCTCCAATGAAGTGTGAGTAGTTTACCTCAGACCTACAGGTCCATAGTTATTAGCTAGATGGCTTGTTCTCTCTTTTTGGATCTCAATACAATGTTCTCCCCCTCTCTTGTGGATAACTATTCGATGTAATCTTCTTTTTGCGGTGTGTTTGTTGAGACCGATGAATTGTGGGTTTATGATCAAGTCTATCTATGAATAATATTTGAATCTTCTCTGAATTCTTTTATGTATGATTGGTTATCTTTGCAAGTCTCTTCGAATTATCAGTTTGGTTTGGCCTACTAGATTGATCTTTCTTGCAATGGGAGAAGTGCTTAGCTTTGGGTTCAATCTTGCGGT
Organism: Triticum urartu; assembly: GCF_003073215.2. Lineage (NCBI taxonomy): Eukaryota > Viridiplantae > Streptophyta > Magnoliopsida > Poales > Poaceae > Triticum > Triticum urartu. The sequence goes on from NC_053023.1 coordinate 473,951,937, forward strand.
GTCCTTTCCCAGTGACAGTAGGGGTAGTAAGGCACGTATTGTATTGTTGCCATCGAGGATAACAAGATGGAGTTTTCTTCATATTGCATGAGTCTATCCCTCTACATCATGTCATCTTGCTTAAGGCGTTACTCTGTTTTTAACTTAATACTCTAGATGCATGCTGGATAGCGGTCGATGAGTGGAGTAATAGTAGTAGATGCAGGCAGGAGTCGGTCTACTTGTCTCAGACGTGATGCCTATATACATGATCATACCTAGATATTCTCATAACTATGCTCAATTCTATCAATTGCTCAACAGTAATTTGTTCACCCACTGTAGAATACTTATGCTCTCGAGAGAAGCCACTAGTGAAACCTATGGCCCCTGGGTCTATCTTTATCATATTAATCTCCTACTACTTAGTTATTTCCTTTTCTATTTACTTTGCCTTTATTTTACTTTGCATCTTTATCATAAAAATACCAAAAATATTATCTTTATCATATCTATCAGATCTCACTCTCATAAGTGGCCTTATAGGGATTGACAACCCCTATTTGCGTTGGTTGCGAGGATTTATTTATTTTGTGCAGGTACGAGGGACTCGCGCGTAGCCTCCTACTGGATTGATACCTTGGTTCTCAAAAACTGAGGGAAATACTTACGCTACTTTGCTGCATCATCCTTTCCTCTTCGGGGAAAACCAACGCAGTGCTCAAGAGGTAGGAGCCTCCGAGAGGAAGATCGGGTGGGATCTTACTTGGAGTGAGATGCGATTCGTTGGAAGTCCGAAGTGTAGTGATGGGCGATTTCGCAGTTAAGTTTCGGGTTCGGTCGAAAGCTGATGGGTTTAATTGGGCTCTGGTGGCGGTTTATGGTGCTGCGCAGCCTGAGCTCAAACCAGGATTCTTGGCAGATCTTGTTAGGATCTGCTGCTCTGAGCAGCTCCCAATTCTGGTTGGGGGTGATTTTAATATCATTAGGAGGAGAGAGGAAAAGAATAATGATAACTTCGACGGCAGATGGTCGTTTATGTTTAACACTATCATAGAAAGCTTAGATCTGAGAGAGATAGAGCTATCGGGTAGAAAATTTACGTGGGCTAATGCTTTGCCAAATCCGGCATTTGAGAAGTTGGACAGAGTCTTAGCGAGTGTCAAGTGGGAACAGAAATTCCCTTTCGTTACGGTCCAGGCACTTACACGTGGAATTTCTGACCATACACCTTTATTTCTGGACTCGGGTGAGCCAACGCACATGGGGAACAAAAACTCCTTCTCTTTTGAACTGGCATGGCTTGAACAGAAAGGCTTCTTAGATCTGGTAGCCAGGGAATGGGCTAAGGATGTAGGAGGTAGAACTTCGGTTGAGCGCTGGCAGCACAAGATAAGGCATTTGAGAAGTTTCTTGCGTGGGTGGGCCAAGCATCTCAGTGGGACATATAAGGTCGAGAAGGAGAGGCTTCTTACACTTATCCAGTCCCTAGAATTAAAAGCCGAGTCCACAATTTTGCAAGCCACGGAGCTGCATGCTAAACTGGAAGCGGAGATGAGGTTGAAAGAGCTTCTCCGTGAAGAGGAATTAAAGTGGACGCTGCGAGCTAAGGTTCGCAAAGTTGTCCAGGGGGACGCGAACACTCAATTCTTTCACTTGGTTGCTAATGGCAAGCACAGAAAGAAAAGAATCTTTCAGCTTGAACAAGATGAAGGCATGCTACCTCTTGAGCACTTGCGTTGGTTTTCCCTTGAAGAGGAAAGGGTGATGCAGCAAAGTAGCGTAAGTATTTCCCTCAGTTTTTGAGAACCAAGGTATCAATCCAGTAGGAGGCCACGCACGAGTCCCTCGCACCTACACAAACAAATAAATCTCGCGACCAACGCGATAAGGGGTTGTCAATCCCTACACGGTCACATACGAAAGTGAGATCTGATAGATATGATAAGATAATATTTTTGGTATTTTTGTGATAAAGATGCGAAGTAAAATAAAGGAAAAGTAAAAAAGCAAAGGAAATAACTAAGTAGTAGGAGATTAATATGATGAAGATAGACCCGAGGGCCATAGATTTCACTAGTGGCTTCTCTCGAGAGCATAAGTATTCTACGGTGGGTGAACAAATTACTGTTGAGCAATTGACAGAATTGAGCATAGTTATGAGAATATCTAGGTATGATCATGTATATAGGTATCACGTCCGAGACAAGTAGACCGACTCCTGCCTGCATCTACTACTATTACTCCACACATCGACCGCTATCCAGCATGCATCTAGAGTATTAAGTTCAAGAGAGCAGAGTAACGCTTTAAGCAAGATGACATGATGTAGAGGGATAAACTCATGCAATATGATGTAAAACCCATCTTGTTATCCTCAATGGCAACAATACAATACGTGCCTTGCTGCCCCTACTGTCACTGGAAATGGACACCGCAAGATTGAGCCCAAAGCTAAGCACTTCTCCCATTGCAAGAAAGACCAATCTAGTAGGCCAAACCAAACTGATAATTCAAAGAGACTTGCAAAGATAAGCAGTCATACATAAAAGAATTCAGAGAAGATTCAAATATTGTTCATAGATAAACTTGATCATAAACCCACAATTCATCGGTCTCAACAAGCACACCGCAAAAGAAGATTACATCGAATAGATCTTCACGAGAGAGGGGGAGAACATTGTACTGAGATCCAAAAAGAGAGAAGAAGCCATCTAGCTAATAACTATGGACCCGAAGGTCTGAGGTAAACTACTCACACTTCATCGGAAGGGCTATGGTGTTGATGTAGAAGCCCTCCGTGATCGATGCCCCCTCCGGCGGAGCTCCGGAACAGGCCCCAAGATGGGATCTCGTGGATACAGAAAGTTACGGCGGTGGAATTAGGGTTTTGGCTCCGTATCTGGTAGTTTGGGGGTACGTAGGTATATATAGGAGGAAGGAGTAGGTCGGTGGAGCAACAAGGGGCCCACGAGGGTGGAGGGCGCCCCCCTACCTCGTGGCCTCCTGGTTGATGTCTTGACGTAGGGTCCAAGTCCTCTGGATCATGTTCGTTCCGAAAATCACGTTCCCGAAGGTTTCATTCCGTTTGGACTCCGTTTGATATTCTTTTTCTGTGAAACCCTAAAATAGGCAAAAAAAAACAACAATTCTGGGCTGGGCCTCCAGTTAATAGGTTAGTCCCAAAAATAATATAAAAGTATATAATAAAGCCCAATAATGTCCAAAACGGAATATAATATAGCATGGAACAATAAAAAATTATAGATACGTTGGAGACGTATCAAGGCACGATTGTAGGACAGGATAACCTAAAATTATACATTATCGAATATTACAAGCAGCTGTTTGGGCCTCCGGAGGATAATTGTGTGTCCCTGGACGAGTCCAGGATTGAGGATGTGCCTCAACTCACTGCTGATGACAATGATATTTTGATAGCCCCATTTTCTGAGAAAGATGTGTTTGATGCCATTACACAGATGAAAAACAATAAGGCCCCAGGGCCGGATGGATTCCCGACGGAATTCTATAAAAAGTGTTGGCATATTATTAAGGGGGATTTGTTACCGATGTTCCATGATTTATTCTCTGGACAGCTTCAGTTATTTCACTTGAATTTTGGGACAATAACATTGCTTCCTAAGAAAACAGAGGCTGTGAGAATTGAGCAGTTCGGGCCGATCTGTCTTCTCAATGTTAATTTCAAATTTTTCACCAAGGTGGGGACTAATAGGCTCACACAGATTGCCCATTCTGTGGTGCAGCATTCCCAAACTGCCTTCATGCCGGACAGAAACATCCTAGAAGGGGTTGTGGTCCTTCATGAACCGCTCCATGAAATTCACTCGAAAAAACTAGATGGAGTTGTTTTGAAGGTGGATCTCGAGAAAGTGTACGATAAAGTCAAATGGCCATTCCTTCAACAGGCCTTGCGTATGAAAGTTTTTGAAGAAGCCTGGCGATGCCAGGTAGAATCTTTCACGCAAAAATGGAGTGTTGGAATTAAAGTGAATGACGACATAGGTCACTACTTCCATACACATAAGGGCCTAAGACAAGGGGATCCGATGTCTCCTATCTTGTTCAACATCGTAGTTGATATGTTGGAAATTCTGATAGGAAGGGGTAAGGAGGCTGGTCGGGTGGGTGGATTGGTGCCTCACCTAGTCGATGGAGGTGTGTCTATCCTACAGTACGCTGATGATATGATCATATTTATGGAGCATGACTTGGCAAAAGCGAGAAATATGAAGCTGGTTTATGCTTATTTGAACAATTGACCGGGTTAAATATTAACTTTCATAAAAGCGAATTGTTCTGTTTTGGTAGAGCCAATGAGGAACAAGAGGCTTATAGACAATTGTTTGGATGCGAATTGGGGTCTTTACCTTTTACGTATTTAGGTATACCAATTCACCATCGTAAGCTGACAAAGAGGGAATGGAAGTGTATCAAGGATCGCTTTGAAAAGAAACTGAGTTGCTGGAAGGGCAAGCTCATGTCTTATGGAGGCCGATTAATTCTGATTAATTCGGTTCTCATGAGTATGCCTATGTTTCTTTTATCGTTCTTTGAGGTCCCAGTGGGAGTTAGGAAAAGACTGGACTTCTATCGATCCCGATTCTTCTGGCAGAGCGATGAACTTAAAAGAAAGTACAGACTCGCCAAGTGGGATATTATCTGTCGACCGAAAGACCAAGGGGGTCTTGGCATTGAGAACCTCGAGGTCAAGAACAGATGTCTTCTCAGCAAGTGGCTGTCGAAGCTATCTATCGAGACCGATGCTACTTGGGCACAGATCCTTCGTAGCAAGTATCTTCAATCCAAAACTTTGTCCTAGGTGACATCGAGGCCGACTGACTCACCCTTTTGGAAAGGGCTTATGAGGGTCAAATTGGCCTTTTTTAATAGGACAAAGTTAATTATAGGCAATGGTGCTACCACACAATTCTGGGAGGATACTTGGCTCGGAGAGACTCCCCTTGCGCTTCAATATCCGTCTCTGTATCGCATTGTTTAACGACGTGATCCGGTTGTTGCATCGGTACTTCAATCCTCTCCCCTTAATATTCAGTTCAGGAGGACGCTAGCCAGTAATCGTTGGGAAGAGTGGCTCCATCTAGTGAGTAGGCTGATGGAGGTTCAGCTTTCTCAACAACCCGACAAATTACGCTGGAAGCTTACTAGGTCCGGAGAGTTTACAGTCAAATCAATGTATCTTGATGTTATCAATTCAAGTTTCATTCCTAGCTCCAAATATGTTTGGGCTGTCAAAGTTCCTTTGAAAATTAAAGTGTTTATGTGGTTTGTACATAAACAAGTAATCTTGACCAAGGATAATTTGGCAAAGCGTAACTGGATAGGACCTACTAGGTGTAACTTCTGCGATCGGGATGAAACCATCAAACACCTTTTTCTTGAGTGCCCGTTGGCAAAAGTCTTATGGCGGACTATCCATATTGCCTTTAATATTACTCCTCCGAGATCTGTCAACACGTTATTTGGAACGTGGCTTAACGAGATAGAGTCCGAAACAGCACGACACATTCGCGTAGGAGCATGTGCTTTATTATGGGCAGTATGGAACTGCGGAAATGATTTGGTTTTTAACAGAGCAACAAATATTCATTTTTTGCAGGTTATCTTCCGAGCCACTGCGTTGATCCGTATGTGGTCGCTACTCACTCCGATGGAGGCCAGTGAGCGTTTGGTTACTGGATCTATCCGGTGGGAGATGGTAGCACGGGATATCTTCAACCGGTTTAGATGGCGGTCATGTAATAGGATAGACAATTAGTTTACCTATCTCTCTTATGCCAGCCGGTTGTGGCTTCTTTTGGCTAGTTTTGTTATTGGCCTTTTGGCTCTTTGTGAGCTTCTCTTTACTTTCGTTGGAGACTTTAAGACCTTGTTGAACCTGTTTGCTTACTTATAAAGTTGGCCGTATGCATCGTTCTGATGCAGAGGATGGGGAGTCCCCCCTTTTCGAAAAAAAAACGTCAACCTTTTTAGCTTGCTTCTTTTCAAATTTCTCAGAAACACTGGTTTTTGGCTCTAGGGCCTTTTCTTCACTGGCATCAGCAGGAGGCACTTGGGCCGAAACAACATCTTTCTCAACAACAATTTCTTCTTGAGCCTCAGACTGAGCAACATTCTTCTCGTCCCCCATATCAATGTCCTAGGGACGAGGAACTTCTTCTGTGTCAATATCCATCTGAGCATGTGTCCCAGTGGATGGTTGTTGCACTGCTTCTCGGGCAGTGCTAGGCCTGCGCTTAGGTTTCTATTCCCCATCCACGCCTGACTTCGAGGGAATATCATTTGCATTCCTCTGTGGAGATGGAGCGACTTCCTCGGCCCTCGAGACCATATTGGATCGCTTGCCACGTGATCGATGCATTGCCTGAGAAAACTGTGTCCTCCAAACGCCCTTTCAGGTAATATCGAGCTTTTAATACCTGCGAACAAAGACTCCCAGGTTTAGTGAGAAGTCTCGAAGCTTGCAGCGCCAACAGAGCCTAGTTAAACACCCTGAAGTCATGGAATCCCTGGCTACCACTGAGCTTGTGCCTCTGAATTTTCGACCATGGCCCTGTTTGGATCATGGGGTTAGAGCTAGTTTGGGTTAGTTTGAGGCTCAAATAACCCAAAAGTATCCAAACAGGGAGGGTTAGAGTGGGTTAGTTTCATCTAACCCAACTATCCCGGTGGAGAGGTGCTTATTTGGGTTAGAGTGGGTTAGAAAATAACTCTAACTCTAACTGTGTTAGAGTATCCAAACAAGGCGGTCTGCCAATGAGTTTTACGCTTCGCCTTAGATAGATCCCGTTTGACATCAGATATATCCCGTTTGAGTCCATGTCTTCATGTCCAAGGGAACATAGAAGTGAGAGAAGAGCGCCGAACTACGGTCCATGGAACGAAAATAATGTGCGTACGACACTTTGCGATGGTGTCACAGCATTAGTATGAACCATATAAAGATTGAAAAACAAGAAGAAGAAAAATCAACAGTCCATGTCATCCATCGTGTAAAGACTAGACAGTTTTTGATCGTACGTGTAGCATTACTCCCATTACTCCCCTTGTACCTCACCAAAAAAAAAAACAAGACATCACTCCTTGTACACAGTACACCTCCGTAATCTGAACTTAGGCTTCTGTACTTTTCTTTTAGTTTCGGGAGAAGGTTCCGGTAAATTTGGCATCTAGGAATCGAGTACGAAAATGCAGTATCTTAGGTGTGTAGTCAGCGAGGACCTCTTCTTTTCTCCAGCACGACAGCACTGACAGCGAGCCTGAGATATTAGTGTCAGGGTCACCATCGAAGATGAACCATGTTTTTGGCTTCTATTATGGTGATCTCCATCGTGAGGTCCCATAATCAGCTGCGCGGTCTGCAATGTAGTAGTACAATACTACAATTCCCGGGACCTCTCTCATCGATGAAATTTTTGTCTGCCGGCTTCTGATGATCCAGAGAGAGAGAGAGAGAGAGAGAGAGAGGGCATTCTGCTAGCCATTTGCCACAAGATCAAAATATTATTTGTAACAAAAACATTATGGCACCTATTTCATCCGCTTTCCAACTCTCAACGCACAAGAGACTGTACTCACAAGTTTATTCATTTAACGGATCGACATAGGTAGCATTATTCCATGAAACAGCTTCGTATTCTTCACCTTAAACTCTGGCAAGTCCCATCCGATAAGAATTAAGAAAAATATCAGTTCCCAAGCATCAAATAGACTGGCACAACAGACCATGTTAACAGTTTAAACAGTTACAGTGGCTTCGATCTCTTGCAGTCTGAGGGTAACAGCTCGCTTGTGCGCTTCTAGGCCTTCAACTTCTGCCATCTTTGCGACGTAGGGACCCAGCCTTCTCAGCCCTTCTTCAGTCAGGGATTGAACAGTGATGTACTTGAGGAAAGAATTCAGCGACACACCGCTGTACATCCTCGCGTAACCGTAGGTTGGGAGGACGTGGTTCGTCCCACTAGCGTAGTCACCGACGCTCTCGGGGGTCCATTGTCCCAAGAAAACTGACCCTGTAGTTGGGAGACCAAACATTAAGCAGATCGAAGTATGCAAAGAGTGGGATGCGAATCAATACGCATTTGGGGGCAACTAAGCTCTGGTAGCCATGCCTACCTGCATTCTCGATGAGCTCCTCCCATTGCTCAGCATCCTTTACATTGATGATCAAATGCTCAGGAGCATACATATTTGAGAACGATAATGCCTGAAAAGGGGGACAAACAGGGGAGGTCAATGAATCCTTGAGAACAGGAAGTAACCAGATGGATCTTAATTCGCGACTTCAAATTTCTACGATGCATACTGATAGTGTACTCCTTTTAGAAGCAAGCATCTATCTGAGGACAAAGGCCACAAAACGATAGTTTTTTTTGCATCGCAGGCGGTATAGGAAGGAATGACATGAACGAATAATTACCTCAGCCATATCTCTGGCAAACACAGTGAAACTGTGGCCAAGTGCTTTGGAAGCAAAGTCCCCTCTAGGAAGAGCATCACACTGCTTGCTAACTTCTGCTTCAATGGCAGCTAAATCAACACCATCTCCCGCAATAACTAGAACAACCTGACTATCTGGGCCATGTTCTGCCTACAAGATAGACCAAACATACATGGAAATGCTTGGTGAACATCAATATTATCCTATCTTTATCTGTTATCCTCAAGTTTGATATCAAAAATAGTGGACAATAGTCAATTCAACATATACTCTTGGCACTACAGAGCAGAGTAACAGGACGAGAACATACCTGAGATAGCAGATCAGCGGCAACATGAACTGGGTTGGCATATTTGTCAGCGATTACCAGAACTTCTGAAGGGCCAGCGGGCATGTCTATAGAGACCATAGCTTCGCTGTTCTGCAGTCAAATAAGAATAAGAACCACAGAAAGGAATGCACACAGAGAAGATGCCGAGCAGATACTGGTCATGATTTACACAGAAAGAACAGAATAGACCTGAAGAATCATTTTAGCAGCTGTGACATACTGGTTGCCGGGACCAAATATTTTCTCAACCTGTCAAGCGAGTAACAAAAGATGGCAAATGAGAAACAATTGTTGCATCTAACGAGTGCACATGCCTATATTTGCATAGACATTTGGAACAGGTTATGAGCTGCTAAGATCATGACATGACTCCACAAAAGTGCTTAACTCAATTTTACAGTCCTTTAACAAGTGCATGTCAATACAACATTGTACAAGTTTCGTGATGAAGACAGAAAATGCCCCTACTGATTTTGAACAAGTAAATCATAGTGGTATAGATCTTGAGCACCTTTGGGCATGATGCAGTTCCCCATGCCATAGCGGAGATTGCCTGAAAGTAAAGAACATTTTAAAAAATAAAGGACATTGATAACATTGAACTACATAGAAGCAAGCAATATCTCAAAATATCCTTCTACCTGAGCTCCCCCAGCTTTTAGTATGTGTGTAACACCAGCTTTTTTGGCACAGTAAAGAACCTCCTGCATGAAATAGGAATAATGTTCAGATTTCATCAATTTCACCTTACAAAAACAGCAGCATTTCCATGTCCCACAAAGCGTACCTTACATATGCTACCATCACGACTAGGGGGTGTGGCAAGAACTACGGTTTTGCATCCAGCAATCTGTGCAGGCTATTAAAAAAGAGAATCCACGTGAGAAATTCAAAACAACAAATAACTGCAGGTAACTTAGTTTAGAGGATTTGAACAAACATGAGCATACCACAGCAAGCATCAATGCAGTTGAAGGCAAGACTGCAGTGCCCCCTGGAACATACAGCCCGACAGAACCAATGCATCTTGTTATCCTTTTACACTTCACTCCCTTCATACATTCAGGAGCGCACAAATAAATAAGCATAAGCATATAGAAAGGACAAAACGTAAATGGGGGCATCAAAGCATTCTCTTACTTTCATATTCTCAACTGTCTTTTCTGGCGACTTTTGTGAAACATGGAAGGCATAAATATTGTCATACGCCACATCAAAGGCTTCCTTAACAGCTGGATCAAGCTACAAATTTGATGAAGGTAAGACAGCCAAAATCATCTAGCAGATGAAAAAAAAAACTATTTGAGGACCATCTGAATCTGGACATAAAATATACTAACATCAGGTGTACTTATTTCTAAGGATTGAAAGCATCTGAATGCAAGTAGATAAAGCCTAGAATTGCGAGCTGCAACTAAAGAAATAAGTAACCAAACAAGCCATGTATCAATATGGTGCGTGGAGAGAAAAGGCCTGAAATTTATCTGCTTGTGACTTTGGTTAAATTAACAAGACAAACAGCATAATTTAGATGCACATCACAAGATGAGTACCTCTGCATCTGGGAGATCGCTAACACGCACAACGGCATTATCGAGAGTGACCTTGTCAAACTTTTCTGTGTAACTGAACAGACCATGTACAGCAAAGTAAGAAAAACTCTGCAATAGGCCATGAACAGAACGATAAAGATCAAATAGTACAAAACACTTACTCCTTAACCGCAGCATCACCTCTGACGCGGACATCTTCAACAATCGGATTCACCTAATCCCACAAATCCACAAATCCAAATCCCATGGATGTCAAGCTAGGGCACAATTTCAACTCCATACCCATGAATAATTTCACTATTATCTTACCGTGCTGAAAATGGAGGTGAAGTCAATGCGAGGGCGCGCCTTGAGGCCGCTAACCTCGGCATCACTGAGATCGGACAGCCTATAGGACTTCATCGCGCAGCTAACACCCAACACTGAAACCACGAAGCAGGCATATCACAATTCCGAGAATCTTATCCAACAAGCTTAGGAACCAAAGGCTACAACAACAGAATACGCAAGTCAAAAGCACGCACCTTTGGATTTGGGGACCCCGGAAGAGGCAAGACAGGGCCGGTAACCGCGACCAAGGTTGGTGCCGCCGGCGAGCTGAGGCGGAGCGCGCAAGCTGCCCATCAACAGAGCCCGATTCAATTCTGTTTCTGAGGCGTTGGAGAATCAGAAGCATGGGGGAAGATGCGCTATGGTTAAGCCGACGGCGAAACCATGACCGACGAATAATACGGAAGGTAGAGAGACGAACCGAAACCAAACGGCGGCGGTGCAGGGTTTCTACGGCCGGCGGTAAAGCCACGCTCGGAAGGAGGTCGCCGCTGTCCGTGACCGTGGTCTACTGTGCTGAGTGCTCCGGCAAAGGAGGCGCCGTCTCAAGGGACGGATGGGGGAAAACGAGAGAGTGGCGGCGCTGAATGGGCCGTAGGTGGTGATGCTTATTTTGATGGGCCGAGCCTAGGCTGCCGAGTGCTGCCACACATTTGCAGTTCGAATCGGAGTCCCGACATCTTGCCTAAAGAAACTTAAAATAAATCCCGTACAAAACTTCAAAATAAATCATTTTCGCTAAAAATAATAATTTAAAATAAAATCCTAAAAAATAACCCTTATAAAAGACGTGAAATAGGTGAAAACTGACTCGTACAAAATAAAAGATCACATCAACAATGTTCTATGGTATGACCATTCTGTGGTTGGATTGTTAGGAGGACAGAGTTATCACCTGCTCACCCCAGTTCAAGTTCAAGACTTACATTGTTGCACGCATTCTCCTTTCAAGATGATGTGTCGGCTCAGTCTCTCGAAAGTGCTTATAAAAATAGTTTATGCGTATGTATGAGCGTATGCGTTTATACTGTGTTAAAAAATATTTTAAAAAACAATGTTTTAAGTGTATATCCTGACACAATATACGGTCTAGGTTTATGGGAATTTTTGTATCCTTGCAAAAATTAATCCTATTTGAAAGAAGATTTAGTAGAATATTTACAGTTTTTCTCACAAAGTTTACCAGACTCAAGATGATTAAAAGAACACGCTTTATCTCCAACCAACGACACTTATTTCCTATAGAAAACTAGAAGAACGTTCGTGCGTTGTAATGGGGCCATATTAATTTTAAAAGTTCAATATCAGTTATGTTAATATTACATTTAATATTCTCGTACATATCAAGTGACATTGGCGACATTTTTTATCATCAAATTCTCACACACATACTCTATCCCTCCCTCTTCCTCACTCTCTCCCCCTCTCCCTCCCTCTCTCTCTAACATACACACATATCCATCTTATTGGGTACGGGATCATAATCCATCTATTTCAAACGCACACACGCTAGTGCATAACAATATGGATTATGTGTATTATATTTGCCACCACAACTTATATTTTCCCAAGCCGCGTCGCTACAGAGCCGAACTCCCGCCCGACCACCTCGCCGACATCGAAGGGGAATGCATAAGGGTGATGCCCTGCCTCCCCTGCCCCCCATGGCCTCACTCCTCGACGCCCCCTTCCAGATCCACTTCTCCTCCTCGCTCGCTCGATCCCGTCGATCTGGACGAAGTCAGACGCCACAGCCACCATGACCGACCCCGTCCACACATCCACTGCTCTCCCTGCAGGCTAGGAGCTTGTCAAGGAGCTCCGAACTCCTCCGCTACTTCGTCTGCGCCAACGAGATCAAGTCCAGCACCCCCGCATCGGCGTCGCTGCCGTCTTCCTCAACCTTCGGCCACCATAACATTGTCGTTCGATCCGCGCCTCCCCGGGCTCCCATGTCTTCCCCTAGGGCGCCATTGACACTGTCATGATCTCCTCTTGCCTTTCCCCTGTTTTCCCTCTCGTTTGCTCTCGTTAGGTATTTTGCCGTGGCTGAGAACCGCCGTCCGCCATGGCCGTTGCAGGGGTAGCCACCGAGCTCCTCGGATTGACCCCGTGGCACATGCCCGCTCCTATGCGCGCTCATGCCCGAGCCTGCTGCTCTTCTTCCGCGCCCGCAGGGCCACTCCCTCTCCATGCCCACGCCTGTGCCACACCGCGTCGATCGCGCCCGCCACTGCTGTCGCGCTCACCGCAGCCACCACACCACTGTGACCCGCGCGACGCACACCCTGGCCACGCGCCACACTCTCGCTAGCTGCGCTCGCCCCGTCTGCTGCCGCCTATCCCTTCGCTCGCCCCGCAGTCGCGCCCCTGCCTCGCGCCCCCTCCTATCACGGCCATCTTCTGTCGGCCGCCCCCTCAGCCACGCTGGCCGCTTGCCTCGCCTGCTGCGTGCTGCTTCCTGCTGCTATGCGCTGCTCTACCGCTAGTACGCTGCTGCGCCATGTCCTCGACACCGCCGTGGACAAACATGGCGGAGGGATTGTCAATGGAGTATGAGGAGGAGGTGGCGGAGAAGGTGTGGAGAGGCAGGAGGTCTGGGGTGGCGTCAGCTGGCTGTGGTGGAGGTGTTTATGCGAGAAGGAGCCGGAGCGGAAGGAGATGTCACAATTGGAAAGAATCGCAAAAAAAATCATAACCTGGAGAACTCATTCCAAAAAATGCTAATATCGATGGAGGGGTGATTTCCTTCTATAGGTGGAAAACATAGGAAATATTGGTTGTTATCAAGGAAAGGTAAATTTTTTTAGGAAAGTTAGGATTTTGAACTGATTTCTATGCAAATGGAGTTTTATTGTTTGGTAACGTGATATCAGTACCTGCCCGTTTGTGACGTGTCTGATTAGGAAAGTTTGCAAATGTTAAGAAACTATTTATTGGGAGGAAAGTTTGTGACGTGTGTGTTATTTGTTTCCTAAAATAAATTTCACTAATGAGAGAAATCGATTAATTTAGATAAGTTAGGAAAGTTAGATTAAAATATATTGTTTGTTTCCTGAAAATCTGTTATTTGTTTCCTAAGACAAATTGAACCAATAAAAGGAACCGATTGATTTGCATAATTTAAGGAAGTTAGATCCGTGATTTGTTATACGCTAGGAAAGTTCTGGTTGTAATAAAGAGTGGAGAGAAAAATAAACCGATGGACCAGGGTGGGAGGTGGTGGTGGGAGGAGAGACGAAAAAAACCCAGCGAAAATAAATGGTGGAGACTATTCACCAACTGCGAGAAGGAGCCGGAGCGGAAGGAGAGTTCACAACTGGAAAGAATCATAAAAAAATCATAACCTGGAGATCTCATTCCAAAAAAATGCCAATATCGATGGAGGGGCGATTTCCTTCTATAGGTGGAAAATATAGGAAATATTGTTTGTTATCAAGGAAAGGTAAAAAATTAGGAAAATTAGGATTTTGAACTGATTTCTATGCAAATGGGATTTTATTGTTTGGTAACGTGATATCAGTACCTGCCCGTTTGTGACGTGTCTGATTAGGAAAGTTTGCAAATGTTAAGAAACTATTTATTGGGAGGAAAGTTTGTGATGTGTCTGTTATTTGTTTCCTAAAAAAATTCACTAATGAGAGAAATCGATTGATTTAGATAAGTTAGATTAAAATATATTATTTGTTTCCTGAAAATCTGTTATTTGTTTTCTAAGAAAAATTAAACCAATAAAAGGAATCGATTGATTTGCATAATTTAAGGAAGTTAGATCCGTGATTTATTATACGTTAGGAAAGTTCTGGTTGTAATAAAGAGTGGAGAGAAAAATAAACCGATGGACCAGGGTGGGAGGGGGTGATGGGAGGAGAGACAAAAATAAACCAGCGAAAATAAACCATGGAGACGATTCACCAACTGCTTCATTAGAAGTAGAGATTTCCCCTGTCGCTCTCTTGTATGCCCTTGTTGCGAAATAACTCGTTCACACAAGGTCCTCCATAACTGTAAGACAGATAAGAATCGGGGCTGCAAAATTGCACGCCTCCTCTAGTCTGAATGCCACAATATATATATGTATACATGGTATGAACTTGTATTGCAAGTCAAGGTAATTACAAACCGACTCAGTCTATGTTTGGTAATCTAAACATACTAGGATGTTTAGCATTGTTGGCTGGATATGGTACAACAACTGACCGACTAGATACAGGACTCTCTAACACGTTCCCGCAGTCTGAACCTGGAAGCGTAGCAAGGTGTAGACTGGATCGAAACTCATGAAATAATACACAAGGAGGACCCTTCGTGAATATATCAGCATATTGTGATGAAGAAGGAACATGCATGACTCGAACAGCACCAAGAGCAACTTTCTCACGGACAAAATGGATGTCAAGCTTGATATGTTTGGTTCGTCGATGTTGTACCGGGCTGTGAGCAAGATAGACTGCACTCACATTGTCACAAAAACAACTGTGGCACCGCAGACAGGTTGATGTAGTTCTTGTAGTAACTAACGGACCCAACAAGAATCAGCCACGGCAGCGGCCACAACGCGGTATTCAGCCTCCGAACTGGAACGCGAAATTGTGGTTTGCCGTCAAGAAGACTATGAGATCAAATTATCACCGAGAAACATACAAAATCTAGATCTGGAACGTCTGGTGTCCGGGCAACCAGCCTAATCAGCATCTGAGTAGGCAATGAGGGTGTGAGAGGAGGAAGGATAAAGAGTTAGGCCGAGATCAAGTGTGCCTTTGAGATAGCGCATAATGCGTTTGAGAAAAAGAGATGAGGATCACGAGGATCATGCATGTGAAGGCACACTTGTTGAACAACATAGGCTATATCTGGGTGAGTGAGAGTGGCGTATTGAAGGGCACCGGCAAGACTGCGATACAAAGAAGGATCCGAAATAGGAGAACCAGAAGTTGCGGAGAGTTTGGCTTTGGTGTCGACCGGTGTAGAGACAAGGTTACAATCACTCATGCCAGCACGGGATAAAATTTCTAGAATATATTGCCGTTGTGATGCAAACTAGCAGGTGTACGAGAAACAGAGATACCAAGAAAATGATGAAGTGGTCCAAGATCTTTCATAGCAAATTCCTTACTGAATAGATGAATAATTGAATTTAGAGAAGTGGAAGAAGAGGTGGTAAGAATGATATCATCAACATAAAGAAATAAGTATGTGGTGGTGTCGCCCTTATGAAAGATGAACAAGGAGGTGTCAGATTTGGATTCGGCAAAACCAACTGAGTGAGCATAGATTGCGAACCGCTGAAACCAAGCACGAGGAGCTTGTTTTAGTCCATAGAGAGACTTATGCAAACACGGACATAATTGGGATGGTTAGTGTCAAGAAAACCATATGGTTGTTGACTATAGACGACCTCATCGAGATAGCCATGAAGAAAAGCATTTTTTACATCGATTTGGTGAATGGGCCAAGAGGAAGAAAGTGCAAGAGAAAGAACCAAATGAATGGTAACCAGTTTTACAACTGGACTAAAAGTCTCATCATAGTCGACACCTGGTTGTTGTGAAAAACCGCGTACGATCCAACGAGCCTTATGTCGAGCAAGTGAGCCATCCGAGTTATAATTATGTCGGAAGATCCATTTACCACTAACAATGTTGGCACCTAGAGGAGGAGGGACGAGAGTCTAGGTTTTATTAACGATAAGAGCATCACATTCTTCCTGTATAGTGTGGCGCCAAGAGGGATCACAAAGAGCCATGAGATAATTATGCGGTATAGGTGAGGACACGACAGCAGAAAGATTGAGGCGGTCGATCGGGGAAGGAAGGCGACCTGTTGTCGAGCGCGTGCGATGAATTGGCGCATTTGCTCGCGGCGAAGATGGTGGGTCGGGAGGAGGTGTTGGACCACGAACAGACCACCCATGTTCATGTACATTGGGCGTAGGAGCGGAAGGAGTAGTCGGAGGGGATGGGCTAGGCCTAGGGGGTGTGGATGGGATAATGGGTGTTTGTGGGCTAATAGGCTCATGAGAGCTATTGGGTGCATGCATAGCGGGTGTAGACTGAGCGGGTATATGAATGAAGGGTGAGGGGAAGGGATGATGTGTGAAGGATGGAGGGCTTCGATTGGTCATGGTATGGGCTCGGCAACAGATGGTGTGGCTGTTGGGGAACGTAGCATGCAATTTCAAAAAAAATCATACGCTCACGCAAGATCTATCTAGGAGATGCATAGCAACGAGAGGGGCAGAGTGTGTCCACATACCCTCGTAGTCTGAAAGCAGAAGCATTTGACAACACGGTTGATGTAGTCGAACTTCTTCTCGCTCCGATCGATCAAGCACCGAACGTACGGCACCTCCGAGTTCTGCACACGTTCAACTCGATGACGTTCCTCTAACTCTTGATCTAGAAAAGTGTCGAGGGAGAGTTCCGTCAGCATGGCGGCGTGGTGATGGTGATGGTGAAGTGATCCGTGCAGGGCTTCGCCTGAGCACTACGTGAATATGACGGAAGGCGCCGCACACGGCTAACAGATGTTGTTGTGTGTTCTAGGCGCCTCCCCCTTCATATATATAGGTGGGAGGGAGAGGGGGCAGCCAAGGGGGTGCCCAAGTAGGAGGAATCCTACTTGGGTCCCTAATCCTATTCGACCCCCTTGCCATAATTCCCGGAGGGGGGAGGAAGGAGGAGGGAGGAGGGAAGGAAGAGGGAGGCCGAATCCCTCCCCTTGCTTTCTCCCTTCTCCTCTTTCCATCCCCTTTATTTTGGCCTACATGGGGCGCACCAGCCCCTTAGGGGCTGGTCTCTCCCCCTCTTGGCCCATTAAGGCCCATGTATTTGCCGAGGGGATGCCCGAAACCCCTTCTGGTGACCCGATAGGCACCTGGTACCCCCGGAACACTTCCGGTGTCCGAATACCATCGTCCAACATATGAATCTTTACCTCTCGGCCATTTCGAGACTCCTTTTCATGTTCGTGATTTCATCCAGGTCTCCTAACAACATTCGGTCACCAAATCACATAACTCATATAATACAAAATCGTCATCGAACATTAAGTGTGCGAACCCTACGGGTTCGAGAACTATGTAGACATGACCGAGACACCTCTCTGGTCAATAACAAACAGCGGAACCTGGATGCTCATATTGGTTCCCACACATTCTATGAAGATCTTTATCGGTCGTACCGTAATGACAACATACGTTATTCCCTTTGTCATTGGTATGTTACTTGCCCGAGATTCGATCGTTGGTATCTTCATACCTAGTTCAATCTCATTACCGGCAAGTCTATTTACTTGTTCCGTAATACATCATCCCATAACTAACTCATTAGTCACATTGCTTGCAAGGCTCATCATGATGTGTATTACCGAGAGGGCCCAGAGATACTTCTCCGATACTCGGGGTGACAAATCCTAAACTTGATCTATGCCAACCCAACAAAGACCTTTGGAGATACCTGTAGAGCATCTTTATAATCACCAGTTACGTTGTGACATTTGATAGAACACAAGGTATTCCTTTAGTATCCGGGAGTTGCATAATCTCATAGTCGAAGGAATATGTATTTGACATGAAGAAAGCAATAGCAATAAAACTGAATGATCAATATGCTAAGCTAACAGATGGGTCTTGTCCATCACATCATTCTCCTAATGATGTGATCTCATTCATCAAATGACAACACATGTCTATGGTTAGGAAACTTAACCATTTTTGATTAACGAGCTAGTCTAGTAGAGGCTTACTAGGGACACTGTATTTTGTCTGTGTATCCACACATGTATCAAGTTTTCGGTTGATACAATTCTAGCGTGAATAATAAACATTTATCATGATATAAGAAAATATAAAATAACAACTTTATTATTGCCTCTAGGGCATATTTCCTTCAGTCTCCCACTTGCACTAGAGTCAATAATCTAGTTCACATCGCCATGTGATTTAACACCAATAGTTCACATCGCCATGTGACCAACACCCAAAGTGTTTACTAGAGTCAATAATCTAGTTCACATCGCGATGTGATTAATGCCCTACTAAGGTGTGATCATGTTTTGCTTGTGAGAGAGGTTTAGTCAACGGGTCTGCCACATTCAGATCCGTATGTATTTTGCAAATTTCTATGTCTACAATGCTTTGCACGGAGCTACTTTAGCTAATTGCTCCCACTTTCAATATGTATCTAGATTGAGACTCAGAGTCATCTGGATCAGTGTCAAGGCTTGCATCGACGTAACCCTTTACGATGAACTCTTTGTCACCTCCATAACCGAGAAACATTTCCTTAGTCCTATTTAGGTACCTAAGGATAATTTTGACCGATGTTCAGTGATCTACTCCTGGATCACTATTGTACCCCCTTTCCAAACTCATGGCAAGGTACACAATAGGCTAGGTACACAGCATGGCATACTTTATAGAACCAATGGCCGAGGCATAGGGAATGACTTTCATTCTCTCTATATCTTCTGTCGTGGTCGGGTTTTGTGTCTTACTCAACTTTACACCTTGCAACACAGGCAAGAACTCTTTCTTTGACTGACCTATTTTCAACTTCTTCAAAATCTTGTCAAGGTGATGTGCTTTGTGGAAGTCCTATTAAGCATCTCGATCTATTCTATCCCCATAGATCTTGATGCAAAATATATAAGCAGCTTCACCGAGGTCTTTCATTGAAAAACTTTTATTCAAGTATCCTTTTATGCTATCCAGAAATTATATATCATTTCAAAAATATGTCATCCACATATAATATTAGAAATACTACAGAGCTCCCACTCACTTTCTTATAAATACAGCCTTCTCCAAAAGTCTGTATAAAACCATATGATTTGATCACCTCATCAAAGCGTACATTCCAACTCCGAGATGCTTGCACCAGTCCATAAATGGATCACTGGAGAGTGCACACTTTGTTAGCACCTTTAGGATCGACAAAACCTTCTGGTTGCATCATATACAACTCTTCTTTAAGAAATCCATTAAGGAATGCAGTTTTGACATCCATTTGCTAGATTTCATAAAATGTGGCAATTTCTAACATGATTCGGACAGACTTAAGCATCGCTACGAGTGAGAAAATCTCATCGTAGTCAACACCTTGAACTTGTCGAAAACCTTTTTCGACAAGTCGAGCTTCGTAGATAGTAACATTACCATCAAGCATCAGTCTTCTTCTTGAAGATCCATTTATTCTCTATGGCTTGCTGATCATCGGGCAAGTCAACCAAAGTCCATACTTTGTTCTCATACATGGATCCTATCTTAGATTTCATGGCCTCAAGCCATTTTGTGGAATCTAGGCTCATCATCGCTTCCTCATAGTTCATAGGTTCATCATGGTCTAGTAACATGACTTCCAGAACAGGATTACCGTACCACTCTGGTGCGGAACATGCTCTGGTTGACCTACGAGGTTCGGTAGTAACTTGATCTGAAGTTTCATGATCATTATCATTAGCTTCCTCTCTAGTTGGTGTTAGGCATCACGGGAATGGTTTTCTGTGATGAGCTACTTTCCGATTCGAGAGAAGGTACAATTACCTCATCAAGTTCTAATTTCCTCCCACTCACTTCTTTCGAGAGAAACTCCTTCTCTAGAAAGTATCCATTCTTAGCAACAAAAATCTTGCCTTCGGATCTGTGATAGAACGTGTACCCAACAATTTCTTTTGGGTATCCTATGAAGACGCACTTCTCCGATTTGGGTTCGAGCTTATCAGGCTAAAGCTTTTTCACATAAGCACCGCAACCCCTAACTTTAAGAAATGACAGCTTAGGTTTCTTGCCAAACCATAGTTTATACGGTGTCGTCTCAATGGATTTAGATGGTGCCCTATTTAAATTGAATGCAGCTGTCTCTAATGCATAACCCCAAAATGATAGTGGTAAATCGGTAAGAGACATAATAGATCGCACCATATCTAATAAAGTATGGTTACGACGTTCGGACACACCAATATGTTGTGGTGTTCTAGGTGGCATGAGTTGTGAAACTATTCCACATTGTTTTAAATGAAGTCCAAACTTGTAACTCAAATATTCGCTTCTGCGATCAGATCGTAGAAACTTTTATTTTCTTGTTACGATGATTCTCCACTTCACTATGAAATTCTTTGAACTTTTTCAAACATTTCAGACTTGTGCTTCATCAAGTAGATATACCCATATCTGCTCAAATCATCTATGAAGGTCAGAAAATAAGGATACCCGCCGCGTGCCTCACACTCATTGGACCGCATACATCGGTATGTATTATTTCCAATAAGTTATTAGCTCGCTCCATTGTTCCGGAGAACGGAGTTTTAGTCATCTTCCCCATGAGGCATGGTTCGCAAGCATCAAATGATTCATAATCAAGTGATTCCAAAAGCCCATCTGCATGGAGTTTCTTCATGCGCTTTACACCAACATGACCTAAACGGTGGTGCCACAAGTATGTTGCACTATTATTATCAACTTTGCATATTTTGGCATCAATATTATGAATACGTGTATTACTACGATCGAGATTCAATAAACCATTTACATGAAGGAAATATTCCCTGGAGGCAATAATAAAGTTGTTATTTATATTTCCTTATATCATGATAAATGTTTATTATTCATGCTAGAATTGTATTAACCGGAAACTTAGTACATGTGTGAATACATAAACAAATAGAGTGTCCTTAGTATGCCTCTACTTGACTAGCTCGTTAATCAAAGATGGTTAAGTTTCCTGACCATAGACATGTGTTGTCATTTGATGAACGGGATCACATCATTAGAGAATGATGTGATGGACAAGACCCATACGTTAGCTTAGCATTATGATCGTTTAGTTTTATTGCTATTGCTTTCTTCATGACTTATACATGTTCCTCTGACTATGAGATTATGCAACTCCCGAATACTGGAGGAACACTTTGTGAGCTATCAAACGTCACAACGTAATTGGGTGATTATAAAGATGCTCTACAGGTGTCTCCGATGGTGTTTGTGGAGTTGGCATAGATCAAGATTAGGATTTGTCACTCTGTGTATCGGAGAGGTATCTCTGGGCCCTCTCGGTACTGCACATCAATATAAGCCTTGCAAGCAATGTGACTAATGAGTTAGTTACAGGATGATGCATTACGGGACGAGTAAAGAGACTTGCCGGTAACAAGATTGAACTAGGTATGATGATACCGACGATCGAATCTCGGGCAAGTAACATACCGATGACAAAGGGAATGACGTATGTTGTTATGCGGTTTGACCGATAAAGATCTCCGTAGAATATGTAGGAGCCAATATGATCATCCAGGTTCCGCTATTGGTTATTGACCGGAGATGTGTCTTGGTCATGTATACATAGTTCTCAAACCCGTAGGGTTCGCACGCTTAACGTTCGATGAAGATTTGTATTATGAGTTATGTGATTTGATCACCAAAGTTTGTTCGGAGTCCCGAATGAGATCACGGACATGACGAGGAGTCTCGACATGGTCGAGAGGTAAAGATTAATATATTGGAAGGTTATATTCGGACATCGGAATGGTTCCGAGTGATTCAGATATTTTACCGGAGTACCGAGGGGTTACCGGAACCCCGCAGGGGAAGTATTGGGCCTATTGGGTCATATTGGAGGAGAGGAGAAAGGCCACGTGAGGAGGGGCTCCCCCCTTGCCCAAACCAAATTGGACTAGGGGAAGGGGGCGGACCCCTCTTTCCTTCTCCCTCTCTCTCCCTTCCCCTTTTCCTCTCCGGTGGAAGGAAGGAGGGGGTCGAATCCTACTTGGACTAGGAGTCCAAGTAGGACTCCCCCCATGGCGCGCCCCCTTGTCCGGCCACCTCCTCCTCCCCCTTTATATACGGAGGCGAGGGGCATCCCAAAGAGACAACATACAATCTCTTCGTCGTGTACGGTGCCCCCCTCCATAGTTTCACACCTCGGTCATATTGTCGTAGAAATTAGGTGAAGCCCTGCACCCGTAACGTCATCATCACCGTCACCATGCCGTCGTGCTGACGAAACTCTCCCTCGTCCTCAACTGAATCAAGAGCTCAAGGGACGTCATTGTGTTGAACGTGTGCTAAACACGGAGGTGCCATACGTTCGATACTTGGTTCGGTTGGATCGTGAAGACGTTCGACTACATCAACCGCGTTACTAAACGCTTCCGCTTTTGGTTTACGAGGGTACGCGGACAGACTCTCCCCTCTCATTGCTATGCATCTCCTAGTTAGATCTTGCGTGATCGTAGGAATTTTTTTGAATTACTACGTTCCCCAACATTACATTGGGTGTATGACCATAGAAGGTTTATTCATGTAAATAGAACAACAATTATTCTCTGTTTTAAATGAATAACCATATTGCAATAAACATGATCCAATCATATTCATTCTCAACTCAAACACCAAATAACATTTATTTAGGTTCAACACTAATCCCTAAGGTAGAGGGAGTATGCGATGGTGATCTTATCAACCTTGGAATCTCTTCCAACACACATCGTCACTTCGCCCTCAACTAGTTTCTGTTCATTTTGTAACTCCTGTTTCGAGTTACTAATCTTAGCAACTGAACCGGTATCAAATACCCAGGGGCTACTATGAACACTAGTAAAGTACACATCAATAACATGTATATCAAATATACCTTTGTTCACTTTGCCAACCTTCTCATCCACCAAGTATTTGGGGCAGTTCCGTTTCCAGTGACCATTTCCTTTGCAGTAGAAGCACTTAATTTCAGGCTTGGGTCCAGCTTTGGGCTTCTTACCGAGAGTGACAACTTTCTTGTCATTCTTCTTGAAGTTCCCTTTCTTTCCCTTTCCCTTTTACTTGAAACTAGTGGTCTTGTTAATCATCAACACTTGATGTTCTTTCTTGATTTGTACCTTCGCCGATTTCAGCATCGCGAAGAGCTTGGGAATCATTTTCGTCATCCCTTGCATATTATAGTTCATCACGAAGTTCTAGTAACTTGGTGATAGTGGCTAGAGAACTCTGTCAATCACTATCTTATCTGGAAGATTAACTCCCACTTGATTCAAGCGATTGTAGTACCCAGACATTCTGAGCATATGATGTTGGGGAATGCAGTATTTCAAAAAAATACCTACGATCATGCAAGATCTATCTAGGAGATGCATAGCAACGAGAGGGGAGAGTGTGTCTACGTACCCTCGTAGACCGAAAGCGGAAGCATTTAGTAACGCGATTGATGTAGTCAAACATCTTCGTGATCCAACCGATCCAAGTACCAAACGCACGTCACCTCTGTGATCAGCACACGTTCAGCTCGGTGACGTCCCTCGTACTCTTAATCCAGCTGAGGCCAAGGGAGAGTTCCGTCAGCACGACGGCGTGGTGACGGTGATGATGAAGTTACCGATGCAAGGCTTCGCCTAAGCACTACAACGATATGACCGAGGTGTGTAACTGTGGAGGGGGGCACCGCACACGGCTAAAAGATCAACTTGTGTGTCTATGGGGTGCCCCCTAGCCACGCATATAAAGGAGGGGAGGGAATAGGCGGCCGGCCCTAAGGGGGCGTGCCATGTGTGGGGAATCCTACTAGGACTCCCTAGTCCAAGTAGGATTCCCCTCCTCTTTCCTATTTCTAGTAGGAGAAGGAGGGAAGGAGAAGGATGAGAGAAGGAAAGGCCCCCCCACAACCCTAACCAAATTCGGATTGGGCTTGGGGGGGGCACTCCTTGGCCAGCCTCCCCTCTTCCACTACTAGGCCCATGAGGCCCAATAACTTCCCCCCGGGGGGGGGGGTCCGGTAACCCCCGGTACTCCGAAACTCATCCGAAACGACCCGAAACATTTCGATGTCCGAATGTAACCTTACAATATATGAATCTTTATGTCTCAACCATTTCGGGACTCCTCGTCATGTCCTTGATCTCATCCGGGACTCTAAACAACCTTCGGTCATCAAATCACATAACTCATAATACAAATTGTCATCGAACGTTAAGCGTGCAGACCCTACAAGTCCGAGAACTATGTAGACATGACCTAGACACATCTCCGGTCAATAACCAATAGCGGAACCTGGATGCTCATATTGGTTCCTACATATTCTACGAAGATCTTTATCAGTCAAACCGCATAACAACATATGTTGTTCCCTTTGTCATCGATATGTTACTTGCCCGAGATTCGATCGTTGGTATCATCATACCTAGTTCAATCTCGTCACCGGCAAGTCTCTTTACTCATTCCGTAATGCATCATCCCATGCCTAACTCATTAGACACATTGCTTGCAAGGCTCATAGTGATGTGCATTACCGAGAGGGCTGCTACCTATTGAGCATGTGTTGGTTTTCCCTTGAAGAGGAAAGGGTGATGCAGCAAAGTAGCATAAGTATTTCCCTCAGTTTTTGAGAACCAAGGTATCAATCCAGTAGGAGATAACACACAAGTCACCTAGTACCTGTACAAACAATCAAGAACCTCGCAACCAACGCGGTAAAGGGGTTGTCAATCCCTTCACAGTCACTTGCGGAAGTGAGATCTGATAAAGATAGTAAGGTAAATATTTTTGGTATTTTTGTTGTATAGATTGCAAATTAGTAAATGAGATGCGATGTAAATAAAAGAGATGCAATATAATAAGAAAGAGACCCGGGGGCCATAGGTTTCACTAGTGGCTTCTGTCATGATAACAAGTGTTACGGTGGGTGAACAAATTACTGCCGAGCAATTGATAGAAGAGCGCATAGTTATGAGAATATCTAGGCAATGTTTATGAAATATAGGCATCACGTCCGTGTTAAGTAGACCGAAACGATTCTGCATCTACTATTACTTCACACATCGACCGCTATCCAACATGCATCTAGAATATTAAGTTCATAAGAACAGAGTAATGCTTTAGGCAAGATGACATGATGTAGAGGGATAAACTCAAGCAATATGATATAAACCCCATCTTTTTATCCTCAATGGCAACAATACAATACATGCCTTGCTGCCCCTACTGTCACTGGGAAAGGACACCGTAAGATTGAACCCAAAGCTAAGCACTTTTCCCATTGCAAGAAAGATCAATCTAGTAGGCCAAACTAAACCGATAATTCGAAGAGACTTGCAAAGATATCAAATCATGCATATAAGAATTCAGATAAGAACTAAATATTGTTCATAGATAAACTTGATCATAAATCCACAATTCATCGGATCTCAGCAAACACATCGCAAAAAGTATTACATCGAATAGATCTCCAAGAACATCAAGGAGAACTTTGTATTGAGAACCAAAGAGAGAGAAGAAGCCATCTAGCTAATAACTATGGACCCGAAGGTCTGTGGTAAACTACTCACACATCATCAGAGAGGCTATGGTGTTGGTGTAGAAGCCCTCCGTGATCGAATCCCCCTCCGACAGATCGCCGGAAAAGGCCCCAGATGGGATCTCACGGGTACAGAAGGTTGCGGCGGTGGAAAACTGGTTTCGTGGCTCCCCCTGATGTTTTTAGGGTATAAGAGTATATATAGGCGAAAGAACTACATTGGTGGAGCTTTGGGGGGCCCACGAGGGTGGGGGCGCGCCTAACCCCCCTGGGCGCACCCTCCTGCCTCGTGGAAGCTTCGCGGAGTTCCATACTTCCACTCCAACTCTCCTGGTTTGCGTTTGTTCCAATAAAGATCCTCGCGAAGGTTTCATTCCGTTTGGATTCCGTTTGATATTCCTTTTCTATGAAACACTAAAATAGGCAAAAACAGAAACTGGCACTGGGCCTCCGGTTAATAGGTTAGTCCCAAAAATAATATAAAAGTGCATATAAAAGTGCATATTGGTATATTATGAAAGTACATTTCAAAATAGATCTAGTGATATTAACTTAGTGTCATAAATGCTAGTACTTTTCCCTATAAAGTTGGTCAAAGTTTTAAAACTTTGACCTAGGACAAAAGATAGAAGTACACTTATTCGCGGATGGAGGGAGTACATAGTAATGATTCTAACACCCATGGAGTCTTGGTGTTGATCATGTTTTGCTCGTGAGAGAGGCTTAGTCAACGGGTCTGTAACATTCAGATCCGTATGTATCTTGCAAATCTCTATGTCTCCCTCCTTGACTTGATCGTGGATGGAATTTAAGTGTCTCTTGATGTACTTGGTTCGCTTGTGAAATCTGGATTCCTTTGCCAAGGCAATTGCACCAGTATTGGCACAAAAGATTTTCATTGGACCCGATGCACTATGTATTACACCTAGATCGGATATGAATTCTTTCATCCAGACTCCTTCATTTGCTGCTTCCGAAGCAGCTATGTACTCCGCTTCACATGTAGATCCCGCCACGATGCTCTGGTTAGAACTGCACCAACTGACAGCTCCATCATTCAATAAAAATACGTATCCGGTATGTGACTTAGAGTAATCCGGATCGGTGTCAAAGCTTGCATCAACGTAACCGTTTACGACGAGCTCTTTGTCACCTCCATAAATGAGAAACATATCCTTAGTCCTTTTCAGGTATTTCAGGTGTTAGAGTTATATATATATATAGCCATGTCACCTTTCGTATTTACCCTATTGTATAAGGGGTTTCCTGCATATATTCCACACATGTATATGTATATATATTGGCCTATGGCCACCTGGAAATACAAGTTGCATATTCCTAACATGGTATTAGAGCTAGGTCAATTTTTAGCACGCTGCAACTCATGTTGTTGATCCACCTCGCGCCGTTACCCTCGTCTGTGGCCACCGTTGGCTCTCCGTGCCTGCTCCTCTCCCCCCTGCGGGTCAATGCTAGGACGTGCTTCTGTGGCCGCCAGCTCCTTCCTATCACCGATCTCCGCCATCCTCGCCGGATCCCAGCCGCCACCCTTTCCTGATCTCATCTTCGTCGCCCTCCCATGATTCGATCTGTACTGCATCGACGTTCTCGCTGGATCCTAGCCGCCGCCCTTGCCTGATCTGCATCAACGCCCGCGGCCGCCCAAGCGGGAAGGAGTCGGTGTCTCAGCCTGAATCCCGATCCAGTGGGAGGATCCAGCCGCCAGGCTCCGTCCACGATCCACCTGACCCGTTCCGCTCGTTCCAGCTGACCGGTTCCACTCGTGCCCATTCGCCAGGTCCCGCCCATGATCCAGCAGCCAGGTCCCGTCGCTGCTGTTGCCGGCTCCGGATCGTCTGTCCACAAAAAAAATAAAAGAAAAAAAGAAACAAGCATGATGTCTCTGCCCTCCGACTATGTTGCCGTTCCTCGCTGTCCGATGACTTTTGATGGTACCAACTTGTAACACCCCGGATGTAATTTACCTTATCTGTATCCAAACTCTTGCCGTTTCCGGTGCTAAGTTATTTTATTTCATCGGTGTCGGGTTTTTCTCTCCGTGTTTTTGTGCCTTTGTCATGCATCTCATATCATGTCATCATGTGCATTGCATTTGCATACGTGTTCGTCTCATGCATCCGAGCATTTTCCCCGTTGTCCGTTTTGCATTCCGGCGCTCCTATCTCCTCCGGTGCCCCTTTCTACCTCTTTTCGTGTGTGGGGGTTAAACATTTCCGGATTGGACCGAGACTTGCCAAGCGGCCTTGGTTTACTACCGGTAGACCGCCTGTCAAGTTTCGTACCATTTGGACTTCGTTTGATACTCCAACGGTTAACCGAGGGACCGAAAAGGCCTTGTTTGTGTTGCAGCCCAACACCCTTCCAATTTGGCCCAAAACCCACCTAAAACCCCTCCATCGTCTAGAGCGTTCGATCATGATCGCGTGGCCGAAAACCGCACTCCATTTGGAGCTTCCTAGCTCCCTCTATGCCTATATATAGATCCCCTTCCAAAAATCTCGGACAAACCCTAGACCCTTCCTCTCCACGCGCCGCCGGACAAATCTCCGTCCGGCCGGACATGTCTGCCCTCACCGCCGTCCACTCCTGAAGCGCCACGTCGCCCGAGCCCCACATCGCCGTTCCACACCCGCCGTGGCCCGCGGGGCCCGTCACCGGCCCTCCCAGCCCGTCGCCCGCGCCCGCCGACTGGGAGGCCGCGCCGCCCGCGCCTCTCGCCTCCTCTGCCGGCCACCACCTCCTTCCAACTCCGGCGCCGCTGCACGCCATTGCGCTCACCGTCGTCGGCCCGAGCTCCGCCACCATGCCGATCTCCTCCTCCAGCGTCGTCCGCCGCCCGAGACCGCCGCCCTCCGCCGCCGTCCTCCCCGCCGTCTCGCCGGAACCGGACCGGCCGGCGACCTCGCCGTCCCCGCCGGCCGCTGCCTCTTATTCCCCACGTCTCCAGGGATCCTCAGGAATCATGAAGCTACAGTGCGCTCGGATCCGATCCAGATCTGGAATCCGCGAGGGTTGACTTTTCATCCCCGAACCCTAATTTTTGGCAATTTTCATCATGCTATAACTCCGCATCCGTAGCTCCAATTTGTGCGTGTAGCATATCAAAATGTTTGTCTCGACGAGTACATCAATTAATCTCATTGCATCATTTTCATTTGAGCTCATCTTGATGCCCGAAATGCTGTTGGAAGAGGGCTATGTGATGAATTTGGCAGATCTGTTTCAGCAAATAGCTATTTGTCATTTTTGCCATGATTTATGTGTGCATGATATGCTCCTGAGCTCTACATGTGTTTTGTTATATGTCATGCCATCTTTGCAGAGGTGCTTGCTATGTAATTTTGTGATATTTGTGGTGACTAGCACAAGCTTGCAAAGTAGCGTAATCGGTAATGCTGATTTCAGGGACTTAGAATTTCACTAAGTCCTTGTCCTGATTTTGTTGTTATGCCATATGTTCATGTTGTTTCCTAGTGATCGGTGCCTCTTTTGAGGATGATCAATAAAGATGTTTTGTTAAAATTGTGGTGCTCTATCCATACATGTCTTTTTTTGCATTTATGGAGCACCCTAGCTTGAGTCAATCGAGCTCTACTTTTGCTATAAACTGAATCCTGGCAGATTGTTGACATGTTTAGCAATTTTGCCGAGGATGTTGCTATTGATCCGTGTATGATATGTTATTGTTCTTGCCATGTCTAGCACCTATGCCATGTATTCTTGATGGGTGTATGCTTATTTTGTCATGCCATGCTCTGTGGTGAGTGCATCGAGCTCGTAAACATGCCTACTCGTTAACTGATTTGCATGCTCCAGTTTTTCACTAAGTTTGAGATCTGTTTATGTTTTTGCCATGTTCACATGCTTGCAATTGTATTTTCGGATCCCTTTTGGCTCAAGGTCACTAAGGGACTTTTGTTAAGTGCTTTGAGTAGCTTCATGCCATGCCTTGCTTTGCCATGTTAAGTTCCTGTAGCATGTAGTTTTCATGCTCTAAAGTGTGCTTCCTGATGTTAAATTCCAGACTTGTGTTAATTTTACTGTCTGAAACCTGTTATCATTTGCACTTTTGCCATGCTTGTTTGAACCTGTTAATGGATGAATTAGCCGTAGCTCAGTGTTCATCTTTTGTCAAGAATCATGAGTGGATCCCTGCCATGTATTTTGTTGTCATGTTTGAGTGCTGTAGCATATTTATCTTGATGCATTTAGTTGGTCACTTGCTGACTATCACAGACCGGTGCCATATTTGTTTTGCTTGCCATTTCCAAACCGTGCATCCGATTCTGGTGATCTTTATATCAATTTCAACCGAAATCACCTCACTTTTCTAGTGGCACTCTTGGATTTCCAAGTTGAGGCCAGGTTCAATCATTCCTTGTCAAATCTTGCATATGCATCGCATACCGCATTCTGCATATCATACCATGTTTGCATCATGTTGTTTGAGCATTGCACGTGGTTGATTGTGTTCCGTTTGCTTGTTGTTCTTGTTTTGGTAGAGCCGGGAGACGAGTTCGTGAACGATGAGCCCGTTGAGTTCGCTTACGAGGATCAAGTCAACTCTGACAACTTGGCAAGCAAGATGATCATACCCTCGAAATCACTTCTATCTTTGCTTGCTAGATGCTCGCTCTTTTGCTATGCCTATGCTATGATACCTACCACTTGCTTATCATGCCTCCCAAATTGCCATGTTAAACCTCTAACCCATGTCCTAGCAAACCGTTGATTGGCTATGTTACCGCTCTGCTCAGCCCCTCTTATAGCGTTGCTAGTTGCAGGTGAAGATTGGAGATCGTTCCTTGTTGGAACATTGTTTATTGTTGGGATATCACCATATTATCTTGTTTATCTTAATGCATCTATACACTTGGTAAAGGGTGGAAGGCTCAGCCTTTTGCCTGTTCCACTCTTGCCGCCCTAGTTTCTGTCATATCGGTGTTATGTTCCCGGATTTTGCGTTCCTTACGCGGTTGGGTGATAATGGGAACCCCTTGATAGTTCGCCTTGAATAAAACTCTTCCAGCAATGCCCAACCTTGGTTTTACCATTTGCCACCTAGCCTCTTTTTCCCTTGGGTTTCCGGAGCCCGAAGGTCATCTTTATTTAAAACCCCCCGGGCCAGTGCTCCTCTGAGTGTTGGTCCAAACAGAGCCACTTCCAGCGCCACCTCAGGGAAACTTGAGGGTTGGTTTTAGTTGTACATAGTGTTCATCTGAGTGTGCCCTGAGAATGAGATATGTGCAGCTCCTATCAGGATTTTTCGGCACATTCGGGCGGTGTTGCTGGACTTGTTTTACCATTGTCGAGGATGTCTTGTAACCGTGATGCCGAGTCTGATCGGAATGTCTTGGGAGAAGGAATATCCTTCGTTGACCATGAGAGCTTGTGATGGGCTAAGTTGGGACTCCCCTACAGGGATTTGAACTTTCGAAAGTCGTGCCCGCGGTTATGGGCATATGGGAATTTTTTAATGTCCGGTTGTAGGTAACTTGAAACTTAACTTAATTAAAATGAATCAACCGCGTGTGTAACCGTGATGGTCTCTTCTCGGCGGAGTCTGGGAAGTGAACACGGTGTTGGAGTAATGCTTGATGTAGGTTGTTCTAGGATCACTTCTTGATCATAGTTGTTCGTCCGTGCTTTGCCTTCTCTTCGCGCTCTCTTTTGCGTATGTTAGCCACCATATATGCTAGTCGCTTGCTGCAGCTCCACATCATACCTTGTCTTACCTATAAGCTTAAATAGTCTTGATTGCGAGGGTGCGAGATTGCTGAGTCCCCGTGACTCACAGATTACTTCCAAAACCAGATGCAGGGACCGATGATACCGTTCCAGACGATGCGCTTGAGCTCAAGTGGGAGTTCAATGAAGACTCTCGCCGTTACTATGTGTCTTTCTGTAGGATCGAAAGTATGTCTAGAGGGGGGGTGATTAGACTACTTGACCAAATAAAACTTAACCTTTTCCCAATTTTAGTTCTTGGCAGATTTTAGCTAATTTAGGACAAGTCAAGCAATCATCACATCACTCAAGCAAGCATGCAAAGAGTTTATGGGCAGTGGAAAGTAAAGCATGCAACTTGTGAGAATGTAAAGGGAAGGGTTTGTAGAATTCAAACGCTATTGTAGACACGGATGTTTTTCCCGTGGTTCGGATAGGTGGTGCTATCCTACATCCACGTTGATGGAGACTTCAACCCATGAAGGGTAACGGTTGCGCGAGTCCACACAGGGCTCCACCCAAGGGCAACAGTTGTGCGAGTCCACACAGGGCTCCACCCACGAAGGGTCCACGAAGAAGCAACCACCCACAAAGGGTCCACGAAGAAGCAACCTTGTCTATCCCACCATGGCCATCGCCCACACAGGACTTGCCTCACTAGCGGTAGATCTTCACGAAGTAGGCGATCTCCTTGCCCTTACAAACTCCTTGGTTCAACTCCACAATCTTGTCAGAGGCTCCCAAGTGACACCTAGCCAATCTAGGAGACACCACTCTCCAACAAGTAACAAATGGTGTGTAGGTAATGAACTCCTTGCTCTTCTTGTGCTTCAAATGATAGGTCTCCCCAACACTCAACTCTCTCTCATAGGGATTTGGATTTGGTGGAAAGAAGATTTGAGTGGAAAGCAACCTTGGAAGGCTAGAGATCAAGATCATATGGTAGGAATGGAATGTCTTGATCTCAACACATGAGTAGGTGTTCTCTCTCAAGAACATATGAGTTGGAATGGTGTGTGTTCTGATGGCTCCTCACGAATGGAAAGAGGTGAGGGGTATATATAGCCTCCACACAAAATCCAACCATTACATACAATTTACCAATCTCGGTGGGACCGAATCAGAAAACTCGGTCTGACCGAAGTAGTAAACCTAGCGACCGTTAGGAATTTCGGTGGGACTGACATGCAACTCGATAGGACCGATTCGGTTAGGGTTTGGGCATAACGTAATCTCGGTGAGACCGATTACACAAACTCGGTGAGACCGAATTTGGTAATTAGCTAACCAGAGAGTTGGTCAGGCAAACTCGGTGGGACCGATTTGCTCTTTCGGTGAGACCGAGTGGAACTCGCTGAGACCGAAAAGTTACAAAGGGGAAACACTGAGTTTACATTGCAATCTCGGTGGGACCGATTCGCTCTTTCGGTAAGACCGAAAAGTTACGAAACGGAAACAGAGAGTTTGCAACCCCATCTCGATGAGACCGAGATCCTTATCGGTAGAACCGAATTGCTAGGGTTTGGCAGTGGCTAATGACAAGTGAAACTCGGTGGCGCCGGGTAGGAAGAATCGGTAGAACCGAGTTTGGCTTAGGGTTTAGGTCATATGTGGATATGGGAAAGTAGTTGAGGGTTTTGGAGCATATCACTAAGCACATGAAGCAAGAGGCTCATTAAGCAACACCTCATCCCTCCTTAATAGTATTGGCTTTTCCTAAAGACTCAATGTGATCTTGGATCACTAAAATATAAAATGAAGAGTCTTGAGCTTTTGAGCTTGAGCCAATCCTTTGTCCTTAGCATTTTGAGGGTTCCACTTTCACATCCATGCCATGCCAATCATTGAGCTTTCCTGAAATAATCATCTTGGAATAGCATTAGCTCAACGAGCTATATGTTGTTATGAATTACCAAAAACCACCTAGGGATAGTTGCACTTTCAATCTCCCCCTTTTTGGTAATTGATGACAATATATAGATCAAAGCTTCGGCAAAAGATAATAATCATGAAATATATCATCGTTTTGAGAAGCATGTGATAAGTAAGAGCTCCCCCTAAATTTGTGCATATTTAAAATTTGCTTTGGACTGCAAATGCACAAAGAGTTAGAGTCATGGGTTACTCTTCCATGTCACATACATCTTGGTGGAGCGCTCAAAATGATAAGAATGAAATACATGCACTCATCACCAAGAATAATGAATGATCACATAAGATAGATAGAATGATAATATTTAAGCAAGCATTAAGTGTAGCTTATGATCAAACACATGATCATCAATGTCTCACAAATAATGACGTAGTATCTCAAGCACTCAAAAGCAGACAAGTTCGAAAAACCACCAAATAAAGCAGGAGAGAAAAGCAACACTCTCTCTCTCGAAGCCTATGATCTATACATCTTCTCCCCCTTTGGCAACAAGTTACCAAAAAGTTCCTAGAAAATGCATAGCACTAGATCGACGCTCAGGCTTGATCTTCAGGTGGTGGTGGAGTCCGGAGCACTCCAAGGACGAAGCCTTCGGTAGACGTGGTCGGAGTCGAGGCTGAAGTGGATGCTGGAGCTGGTGGAACTGAGGCTGTGGCTGGTGCAGACGTTGTAGCTCTAGTGTCAGCAACTGGCAGTGCAGACGACCTCGGACCTCGTGGCACCCTCGCAAAAGCATCAGTCGTGGTCCTGCCTCTCCTCTCATTCATGTCCTCCTGGAGCTGCTCCACGGCAGTCTGTATCTCTGTCACCTTGATGTCCAAGTCATAGAACCTCTGTTCCATGATCCTCTCTAAACTCGCCTGGTTCTGAGTCAGGGTGGCTATACTCTGCTCAGTCCGCAGGGTGGACGCAATCAGGTAACCAAGCTGCTCTTGTTTGGTTTTCAGGAAGTAATCAGATGCCTCCGCTTGAGTAGGCATCCTGGCAGCTTTCTCCTTCTTCGCCTTCTCCTTCTGAGCTTGTGCATGGGCAGATGATGGTTCATTCTCAGTCATAACAACTTGATTATCTTCGAAATCTGGACGGATGGGCAGGTGTTCCTTATCCAACAAATATACACCCGTGCCCATCTTGGAGTTGATGAGCTCCTGAATCTGAGGGGCATATCCGCAGCTCCTCTTCTGATCTGCCGTAGTCCTTTTGATTGTTTCCACTATGAGGCTCATGACTTTGAATTTTTGAGGCACGTCAAAGACATGAAGCAAATTGATCGCGTGACCTCTGATCATCTTGTGATCTCCAGACTTGGGCAGAAGGGTGTGCCTAAGGATCCAGTTGATCGTAGGCAATCCTGATAGCAGATAATGCACTGAGCCAAACTTGAATGTGTCAAGTGCTTCATTCGGAATCTCCTTGTACATATTGGACATGGAGTTGTGGTCCATCTTTTTCTTGGCATAAATGTCCAAGTCATCTGCTTGCTCCTCTGGGGCATTGATCAGCTTCGCCCATGCCTCAACAGTAGAGTGGTACCTTGTACCCTCTGACATCCATGTGATCCTGCCATCCGGATAAAAGTGTGCTGTGGAGTAGAATTGCATGATTAGCTCCTCGTTCCACTTTGTGAGCTTCTGCCCAACAAAGTCTGCAACTCCACACGCACTAAAGCTGTCAAATACTCCAGGGTAGTACTCTTCATTGTCCTTGATATAGGTCCAGTCGACCCATCTCATGTCACATACAATTGGCTTCTTGTCAAGTAGCACTGTCTCATAGAAATCTTGCTGCTCCTTGGTATGAAACCTGTAGTCCACCGCAGTCCTTCTCCTAGAAGCATATGGATCCGCTTCTCTCCATTTCCTGAGCCCTGAGTCTCTCCTGAGCTTCATATCCTCAGCCACAGGATGAGCATCGTTGTGGTCTGGGATCTTGGGCTTTAGCTTCCTTAGGACATTCTCTTCCTCTTCCTCTGCAGCTTCAGGCACTGGGGCCTTGTTCTTCTCAGTGGCTGGGATGCTTCTTGTGTTTCTCTTTGGTGCACTCTTAGGCTTAGATGCAACCTTAGGTGCTTCCTTGGGCTTGGATGCAGCTCCCCCTGACCTTATGGCATCTCCCATTAGCTTGGGTGCCTTGGGCGCTGGTGCAGCTGCCTCTTCTTCCTCTTCCTCTTCCATGATGGAACCTTTGCCAAGCACTCTAGCCACAGTCTTCTTCACCCTCTCTTTCCTTTTATTGCCCTCAGCTGCAGCTGGCTCTTGGGAAGTGGGCTTCTCAGTTGAGGCTCTAGCCTTTGACATGGGCTGCCTGCCTGCTGGCCTTTTGATTTTCAGACCTGGCTTAGTGCCTTGAGCTGGTTCAATTCTCTTGGAAGTGGCCTCTTCCTCTGCCACATAGTCCTCATCTTCAGAGTCTGAAGTTTTCTTCTTCCTTTGTCTCGTGGCAGCCTTTGGCAAATTGCTAGGAGTGCTCCTGCTGCCTTCATCAGATGAACTGGAGGGACTAGTGCCCTCACTCATCACCACTTGCTGCTCTGACAGATTCTGGCTATCACTCTGGTCTGACATGCTGCAAACTGACTGCTGACCCTGTGAATAGATTATAGAGGAGATAGAGTGGATGAGCATCACAAAATCCAGAGATTTTTGCAACAAGAATGATCCAAAAACTTAGTTTTAGTTTCCCACTGAAATCATCTCGGATCTACCAATTTTCAAACTCGGTGATACCAAAGCAGTTTTGGAACCTAAACTAGTGAACTCGGTAGGACCGAGTCACAGTTCGGTGGCACCGAGACTGCTAGGGTTTCACTGAGTTCAAAAATCGGTCACACCGATAAGTAATTCTCGGTCAGACCGAGTCTCACTTGTGCAATGGCATAAGCCAAATCGGTGGGACCGAGTTTTTCAACTCGGTGGGTCCGAGATAGTTTCGACGGAAACCTAAACCTAGAATTTTCGAATCAAACCTAATCTATGAGCGTTTTGACTGGATAGAAGTTTCTCAAACGTGGCTAGAAACAATATGATCACAATGTGCTAGGAATCAGATTGAGGAATAGCACAAAGATCAAGTCCATACCCTAGTTTGGCGGGGACTTGCTACGGCGGCAACGGCGGGGCAGAATTCCCGTTGACGGTGACGGAGACCAGCGACTGGAGGCTGCTGGCGGCGAGAAGACGATCCGGAGACCTCGAGGGCAGAGCAGGCTATCGCGCGGGCGAAGGGGTTCGGAGAAATTTCCAAATTTTGCCCGTGACTATATATAGCCCGACCCTGTCGGTGTGACTGAGTGGAACGACTCGTGGCACCGAGATTCATAACTGTGTGCAGTTACTGAAACTCGGTGTGACCGAAAGGTTCAAATCGGTTGCACCGAGATCGAAAACCTAGATCAACTTAATGATCTCGGTAGGACCGAAAGTGGAGTATCGGTCAGACCGAGAATCATAAAGAGGTTTTGGAAGTTTAAGTCTATGAAGAATCGGGGACTCCGAGCGCTCCTCACACAGAGTGGTTCGAATCTGACTTGATCAAATTTTGTGATGCAGCATGAATAGAGTTTGAGACGAGAAAAGCATAGATAGCTAGAGGAGGTTCTTAGGCATTCTTGTCCATCCACTTGGCAAAAAGAAATAAAGCCGAACAATCAAAACAACAAGTGGAT
The DNA here is from genome assembly GCF_003073215.2 of Triticum urartu. Classification (NCBI taxonomy): domain Eukaryota; kingdom Viridiplantae; phylum Streptophyta; class Magnoliopsida; order Poales; family Poaceae; genus Triticum; species Triticum urartu. The sequence goes on from NC_053023.1 coordinate 473,989,235, forward strand.
GTCCTCGAATGAGTAAAATATGCAACCATCATGCTCACACAATAAGATGGCAAATGAAATATGTGGCAAGGCATGCACAACCAATTCTAGCATCTATCAAGCAATTTGCGATGACTAGGTCATCTATATATGAGTATATTGACTTAGGAGTCAAGTGAGAACACTTGATCATAGGTCATACTCATCGTTTAAGCTCAAGTGGGGTTACCACTTCTACATAAAGCATTGTTGTGTTCACATCTTTTAGAGTTGCTTTAGCTCAAGTCTTAGAGTAAAGCTCCCCCTAGATGTGATATCCCCCCTAAGAGGGATGAACTAACCTTGGGTTTTGTCGATGATGACTTCATGTAGATATTCAAGATGTGGATGCTCAATGTTGATGTAGATCTCTTGGAGCTATCCATATGAGTGAATTGCACTTTCAATACCTACATGGGTTAGTCCCACAAGGAACAAACAAGGATATCCATAGACATAGAGTGATGCACACAAGAGATGATGTCCATGAAAACTTTTAGGTTACCTTGTCCCTTGTCTTACCAACAAGAGGGTTTGTGACTCCTTGAACTAGTGCAAGATTTGGAAGTTGATTGCACATGTTCTTGCCAAAATGATAAGAGTGAAGTATGTTGGCGGAGTCACCCTCAAGAAATCTCTAGTTCTTCTTCTTTTGGATCCACATCATCTTGATGGGAATCCTTGGAGTTGTAGTCGTACTTGATGAAGTGGAACTTTAAGTAGTCTTGGGAATCCACTTGACTAAGGTCTTAGGAGCTTCTTCAAATGCATCAATTTCCTCTTGAAGCTTGTCCTTGCCTTTTTGCTCGTAGTCTTGTGGTGGAAGATCATCTTGAGCTTGTGTCCCCTTGAAAGAAGTATACTTCTCTTGTTGAGGGACAAACTTTGTCTTGGGGTATTGATCATCTTCCCATTCAACTCCATTGGCATTGAACTTTCGTTCAAAACCAACACCTTGATTCTTCCGGTGCATTCCTTGTTTGTGCACAATTTCCTCGAATTGCTTACTCCCGGCAAGGCTTTTGTACACTCCTTTCTCTATAATTCCCTTCAATAAGCTATTTTCTTGCTCAAGTGTAACTTGGCTAAGAGAATCATTAGTGGAATCAAGAGAACTACTAGAAGCAACAATATTGGATTTAGCATGATCATTGTTACTACTAGAGGAAGAATCTTTCTTGTTAGACTTGACTTGAGGCATGTAAGTGGATAAGAGTAAACGCTTGGCAATGTAAGAAGAACTTTTCTTGTGGAGATCATCATTGATTGCCTTTAAGAACTCATGCTCTTGCTCAAGATTTAGCCTTTCAAAGCGTAGTTTCTCATGAGCTCTTAAAAGTTCTCGATGATCTTCGAAGATAGTGTCATGAGCTAACTTAAGAGTTTTTAGTTCTTTAGTTAGAGCCTCAATCTTCTCCTTATCATTGTCATTCGTTTTATCTTGATTAGCATGATTAATTGGTCTTTCATCATAGTATTCATCACTAGAGTTGTCACCAAGCAAATCATCACCTAACAAGTCATCTTCATCACTATTGAAATCAACATACTCGGGGTGTGTTACCTTAGGACCTTTGGCCATGAAGCATCTTCCAATTCCTTCATTTGGTGAGTCAAATATGTCGTAGGAGTTGGTTGACACAAGTGCTAGACCGGCAACACCTTCATCTTGAGTATCTTCGGAGTCGGAGTGATAACTTCTCTCGGAGTGGCTGTCAAAGTCGGAGCCGGATACCCATTCACCAACATGAGCTTGATGTCTTCGTCTTGTGTAGCTCCTTGATGATTTTTCCTTCCTTTCCGAATCCTTGCTTCTCTGTGAGTATCTTCGTTCATAACGATCATCTCTACTCCTTCTCTCTATTGGTGGTGATCCTTTGCTTCTTCTTTTTGGAGAATCTTCTCTTCTCTTGTAGGGAGCCGTACACTCATTGGAATAGTGTCCGGGTCTTCCACAATTGTAACAGTTTCGCTCTCGACTAGATCTTTTGTCATTGTAGGACCTTGACTTGGAGCTTCTATCTTTGCTTCTACTCTTGTAGAACTTGTTGAAGTTCTTCACCATTAAGCTCAATTCTTCATTGAAGTCTTGTTTCTCACTTGATGATGTAGGGGCTTCACATGAGGCTTTATAGGCACCACTTGATTTGTTGTGAAGTTCCTCTTTATCCTTAAGTGACATCTCATGAGCAACAATTCTTCCAATCACCTCCGTTGGCTTGAGATCTTTGTAATCGGGCATCATTTGGATCAATGTGCACACGGTATCATATTTTCCATCCAAGGATCTTAGGATCTTCTTGATGATGAATCTATCGATCATCTCTTCACTTCCTAAGCCGGCAATCTCATTTGTGATGAGAGCAAGCCTAGAGTACATTTCAGCGACACCTTCACCATCCTTCATCTTGAACTTGTCAAGTTGGCTTTGAAGCACATCCAACTTGGATTCCTTGACGAGTCGGTACCTTCGTGCATATCAATCAAAGTGTCCCAAATTTCCTTTGCATTCTCAAGGCGGCTGATTTTGTTGAATTCTTCGGGGCACAATCCGTTGAAGAGAATATCACAAGCTTGAGCATTGTATTGCAACATCTTCAACTCATCCGCGGTAGCTTCACGGTTTGGTTCTCTCCCGTCAAAGAAGTCACCTTGCAAACCAACACACACAACAGCCCAAACAGCGGGTTATGTCCAAGAATATGCATTTTCATTTTATGCTTCCAACTAGCAAAATTAGTACCATCAAAGTAAGGACCTCTACGGTGATAATTTCCCTCGCTAGACGCCATACTCTCCTAGGTTGTGAAACCAAGGCTATGACCACCAAAAGCTATGGAGATCAAGCAAATGGAGACCAAAGCTCTGATACCACTTGTAGGATCGAAAGTATGTCTAGAGGGGGGGGGGGTGATTAGACTACTTGACCAAATAAAACTTAACCTTTTCCCAATTTTAGTTCTTGGCAGATTTTAGCTAATTTAGGACAAGTCAAGCAATCATCACATCACTCAAGCAAGCATGCAAAGAGTTTATGGGCAGCGGAAAGTAAAGCATGCAACTTGTGAGAATGTAAAGGGAAGGGTTTGGAGAATTCAAACGCTATTGGAGACACGGATGTTTTTCCCGTGGTTCGGATAGGTGGTGCTATCCTACATCCACGTTGATGGAGACTTCAACCCACGAAGGGTAACGGTTGCGTGAGTCCACACAGGGCTCCACCCAAGGGCAACGGTTGCGCGAGTCCACACAGGGCTCCACCCACGAAGGGTCCACGAAGAAGCAACCACCCACAAAGGGTCCACGAAGAAGCAACCTTGTCTATCCCACCATGGCCATCGCCCACACAGGACTTGCCTCACTAGCGGTAGATCTTCAAGAAGTAGGCGATCTCCTTGCCCTTACAAACTCCTTGGTTCAACTCCACAATCTTGTCGGAGGCTCCCAAGTGACACCTAGCCAATCTAGGAGACACCACTCTCCAAGAAGTAACAAATGGTGTGTAGGTAATGAACTCCTTGATCTTGTGCTTCAAATGATAGTCTCCCCAACACTCAACTCTCTCTCATAGGATTTGGATTTGGTGGAAAGAAGATTTGAGTGGAAAGCAACTTGGGAAGGCTAGAGATCAAGATTCATATGGTAGGAATGGAATGTCTTGGTCTCAACACATGAGTAGGTGGTTCTCTCTCAGAACATATGAGTTGGAATGATGTGTGTGTTCTGATGGCTCTCTCACCGAATGAGAAAGAGGTGGAGGGGTATATATAGCCTCCACAAAAAATCCAACCGTTACACAGTTTTCCAATCTCGGTGGGACCGAATCAGAAAACTCGGTCTGACCGAAATAGTAAACCTAGTGACCGTTAGGAATTTCGGTGGGACTGACATGCAACTCGGTAGGACCGATATGGTTAGGGTTTGGACATAACGTAATCTCGGTGATACCGATTACACAAACTCGGTGAGACCGATTTTGGTAATTAGCTAACCAGAGAGTTGGTCAGGCAAACTCGGTGGGACCGATTGCTCTTTCGGTGAGACCGAGTGGAACTCGGTGAGACCGAAAAGTTACAAAGGGGAAACACTGAGTTTACATTGCAATCTCGGTGGGACCGATTCGCTCTTTCGGTGGGACCGAAAAGTTACGAAAGGGAAACAGAGAGTTTGCAACCCCATCTCGGTGAGACCGAGATCCTTATCGGTAGAACCGAATTGCTAGGGTTTGGCAGTGGCTAATGACAAGTGAAACTCGGTGGCGCCGGATAGGAAGAATCGGTAGGACCGAGTTTGGCTTAGGGTTTAGGTCATATGTGGATATGGGAAAGTAGTTGAGGGTTTTGGAGCATATCACTAAGCACATGAAGCAAGAGGCTCATTAAGCAACACCTCATCCCTCCTCAATAGTATTGGCTTTTCCTAAAGACTCAATGTGATCTTGGATCACTAAAATATAAAATGAAGAGTCTTGAGCTTTTGAGCTTAAGCCAATCCTTTGTCCTTAGCATTTTGAGGGTTCCGCTTTCACATCCATGCCATGCCAATCATTGAGCTTTCCTGAAATAATCATCTTGGAATAGCATTAGCTCAATGAGCTATATGTTGTTATGAATTACCAAAACCACCTAGGGATAGTTGCACTTTCACTTTCCCAGATGATCAGTAGTGGTGCCCAGTTGGGGCGATCGGGGAGTTTGTCGCATGTGGGGGTTGATCTTTATTTTGGTACCATAGTCGGACCATGAGTGTATTGGATGATTGTAATGTTATTCATGTATTTGTGTGACGTGGCGAGTGTAAGCCAACTATGTACCTTTTCCCCTTTTATCTATTTACATGGGTTGTTGTGAAGATTACCTTACTTTCAATGCGGTTATGCCTCTAAGTCGTGCTTCAACACGTAGGAGATATAGCTGCATCGAGGGCGTTACACAACTACACTGAGTTTGTCGGCTTCATGCGCATTCACATGCGTGGCCTTCGTCTTTGGGGCGTTCTTTTTGGCGAGGTCCCCAGTCCTTCGTGTCCAGTTCCTCCTGTGGCTCCTACTCCACCGACGCCACCAGTTCTTGCTGCCGACGCTGATTAGGCTACGAAGGATGCGGCTAAGCTGGCTGATGATGCTGCCGTTCTTGCTTATGATGAGCAGGTTCAGACCTATGAGGATGCACTTCAGATTTATCATGCAGCTATGTCTGCTTACACTCAGTGGCTTGATGATGATGCTCGTGCCGCAGCTGTTTTGACTGCTAGTGTTCTGCCTCAGTTTGCTTCTGAGTTTCTAGGCCTCTCTACTATATTTGAGATGTGGACCCGACTTCGTCAGTGCTATCAGCCCTCTGGTGATGCCTTATACCTGTCTGTGGTTCGTCAGGAGCATTCTCTTCAGCAGGGTGACTCCACTGTTGATGAGTTCTGTGCACAGAGTTCTGCTATCGGGCATCAGCTTGATTCTCTCTGCACTGCTGGTTGTCGTACTTGTCAGTGTTGCCAGGCTGTGCGGGCTGATTTGGAGTTTCATCGTGTCTACGAGTTCTTGTCTCGACTCCATAAGGAGTTTGAGCCCCTGCGCGCTCAGTTGTTTGCTCGTGGTCATATCTCCTTCATGGAGGTGCTCTCTGAGATCCGTGCTGAGGAGACTCACCTCCGTGGCGCTGGTTTACTTGAGGTTCCCTCTATGCTTGCTACTTGAGTTCCTACTATGCCAGCTGCACCGAATCCTTCCTGCTCGAGTGCTCCGCCGCTCTTGCCTACTCCTACGGGCGGCCAGGGTCGGTCTCGTTCTCATTGCGACTACTGCAAGATGGATGGTCATGTTGAGTCTCAATGCTTCCAGAAGAAGAAACACCTGCGTAAGGCGCGATCATCAGCTTCAGGGACTTCTTCTACTTCGACATCTTTAGCCACCGCTTTGACTTAGCAGGATATTCTACGACTTAAGCGTCTGCTTGCCGCTTTAGGTTCTCCTTCGACGGGTACTACATGTTCTGTGACTGATGCTTCCAGCACTGAGCAACCACCCTCTACACAGTCAGGTACATCCTCGTGGGTTCTGGACTCCGGAGCTTCTTTTCATATGTCTTCTCATTCTTCAAATTTGTCCTCTCTTAAATCGCTTGATTTTCCTGTTCATGTACTCACTGCTGATGGTACTCCTCTTTCTGTCGCTAGTCGAGGCAATCTTACCACACCTTCTTACTATGTTCCTGATGTTGCTCATGTTCCTCGACTTACCATGAATCTTTTTTCTGCTGGTCAACTTACTGATTATGGTTGTCGCGCCATCCTTGACGTTGACTCTTGTTCTGTTCAGGATCGTCGAGCGCACACTTTGGTTGGGGCTGGCCCTCGCCGTCGTGACTCTTAGGGTCTTTGGGAGCTAGACTGGCTTCATGTTCCTTCCGCTGCCCCCACTATCGCCAGTCCATCCGCTTCTGTTGCTTCAGCTACCGGCTCCTTCCAGCAGTGGCATCATCGACTTGGTCATCTTTGTGGGTCTCTCTTGTCGTCATTAGTTCGTCGAGGTCTTCTGGGGTCTGTCTTAGGAGATGTCTCTTTAGAGTGTCAGGGTTGTAGACTAGCAAAACAAATTCAGTTACCTTACCCTACTAGTGAGCCGGTGTCTCAGCGTCCTTTTGATTTAGTCCATTCTGATGTATGGGGTCCGGCTCCCTTCGCTTTGAAAGGGGTCCATCGATACTATATTATTTTCATAGATGATTTCTCTCGTTACACTTGGCTTTATTTTATGACTTCTCGTAGTGAGGTTCTTTCCATCTATAAGCGTTTTGCTGCCATGGTTCACACTCAGTTCTCTTCGCCTATTCGTGTGTTCCGTGCTGACTCCACTGGCGAGTATATTTCCAAGATGTTGCGTGGTGTTCTTGCTGAGCAGGGCACTTTTCCTCAGTTCTCTTATCCTGGTGCTCATGCTCAGAATGTCGTGGCTGAGCGAAAGCATCACCACCTTCTTGAGACGGCTCATGCGTTGATGATCACCGCTTCTCTTCCACCTCATTTTTGGGCCGAGGCTATATTCACCTCCACCTATCTCATCAACCTTCAGCTGTCCGCTGCTCTCCAGGGTGGTGTTCCTTTCGAGCGTATCTTTGATCGTTTTCCTGATTATTCGACGCTTCGCTTCTCTGGTTGTGTTTGCTATGTTCTTCTTGCCCCTCGTGAACGCACCAAACTGACCGCTCAGTCTGTTGAGTGTGTTTTCTTAGGCTATAGTGATGAGCATAAGGGCTATCATTGTTGGGATCCTATCGGTCGTCGGATGCGTATTTCTTGGGATGTGACTTTTGATGAGTCTCGTCCCTTCTACCCGCGTCCATCTTCCTCGACCTTTTCTGTGGAGGATATCTCTTTCCTCACTTTTCCCGACACACCTATCACTCCAGTTGAGCCCTTGTCACTCCGTCCTGCTCACTCTACTTCTCCACCTCTTGCCGATTTGCCGCCACCATCTCCCACGGTTTCCTCACCTCGTATGTCACCAGATTCTGCACCTTCATCCCCGGTGATTTCTTCGTCTCCACCTCCTGATTCTACCTCAGCTATTCCTCCTTGTATTCTTCCATCTTTGCCTTAGTATTACACTCGTCCTTCACGTAATGGGGATGCGTCTACTGACGTGCCGTCCTCCTCGTCTCAGCCTACCTATGGCTTGCGTCCTCGTCCGCTTCCGCCTGTTGATCGCCTTGGTTTTTCAACCGCTGGTGCTGCTGTTCTTGAGCCGACTTCTTATCATGAGGCTGTTGTTCATCCTGAATGGAAGTTTGCAATGGCAGAGGAGATTGCTGCACTTGAACACACTGGTACATGGGATCTTGTTTCTCTTCCTCCAGGTGTCCGTCCCATCACTTGTAAGTGGGTCTACAAGGTTAAGACTCGCTCCGATGGTTCTCTTGAGCGTTACAAAGCTCGTCTTGTGGCTCGTGGTTTCCAACAGGAGCATGGTCATGATTATGATGAGACATTTGCTCCTGTGGCCCATATGACCACTATCCGCACACTTCTTGCCGTGGCCTCTGCATGCCACTGGTCTGTATCTCAGCTTGATGTTAAGAATGCCTTTCTTAACGGTGAGCTATGTGAGGAGGTATACATGCAGCCACCACCTGGGTATTCTGTACCGGATGGCATGGTATGTTGTCTTCGTCGCTCTCTCTATGGCCTTAAGCAAGCCCCCCGTGCCTGGTTTGAGCGTTTTGCCTCTGTGGTGACTGCCGCTGGTTTTTCCGCGAGTGCTCATGATCCAGCATTGTTTGTCCACCTTTCCCCTCGTGGTCGGACTCTTCTTCTTCTCTATGTTGATGACATGATCATCACTGGCGACGACCCCGAGTACATTGCCTTTGTAAATTACCGTCTTAGTGAGCGGTTTCTTATGTCTGATCTTGGACCTCTTCGCTACTTTCTTGGGATTGAAGTCTCTTCTACCTCTGATGCCTTTTTTATATCATAGGAAAAGTATATACATGATCTTCTTGTTCATGCTGCTCTTACCGATGAGCGCATTGTTGAGACTCCCATGGAGCTCAATGTTCACCTCCGTGATACTGATGGTGACCCCTTGCCTGACCCGACGCGTTATCGTCATCTTGTTGGGAGTCTTGTCTATCTAGTTGTCACTCGTCCGGATATCTCTTATCCGGTTCATATTCCGAGTCAGTTTGTCTCCGCTCCCACTTCGGTTCACTATAGTCACCTCCTTCGTGTTCTCCGATATCTTCGGGGCACGATCTCTCATCGTCTATTCTTTCCTCGATCCAGTTCTTTACAGCTTCAGGCCTATTTGGATGCTACGTGGGCTAGTGATCCCTCCGATCGCCGTTCACTTTGTGCTTACTGTGTTTTTCTTGGTGGTTCTCTCATTGCCTGGAAGACGAAGAAACAGACCGTAGTTTCCCGTTCGAGTGGAGAGGCTGAGTTACGAGCTATGGCTCTTTTGACGGCAGAGGTGACTTGGTTACGGTGGTTACTTCAGGATTTTGGTGTTTCTATTACTACACCTACTCCGCTCTTGTCTGACAGTACAGGTGCTATTAGCATTGCGCGTGATCCTGTGAAGCATGAGCTCACCAAGCATATTGGTGTTGATGCTTTCTATGTGCGCGCTGGTGTGCAGGATCAGGTTATTGCTCTTCAGTATGTGCCTTCCGAGTTACAGTTGGCGGATTTACTGACGAAGGCCCAGACTAGAGCGCAGCATGGCTTTTGTCTCTCCAAACTCAGTGTTATTAATCCACCATGAGTTTGAGGGGGGTGTTAGAGTTATATATATAGCGATGTAACCTTTCGTATTTACCCTATTGTATAAGGGGTTTCCTGCATATATTCCACACATGTACATGTATATATACTGGCCTATGGCCACCTGGAAATACAAGTTGCATATTCCTAACATCAGGATGTTCTTGACTGTTGTCCAGTGATCCACTCCTGGATTACTTTGGTACCTCACTGCTAAACTAATAGCAAGGAATACATCAGGTCTGGTACACAACATTGCATACATGATAGAACCCATGGCTGAGGCATAGGGAATGACTTTCATTTTCTCTCTATCTTCTGCAGTGGTCGGGCATTGATTCTGACTCAACTTCACACCTTGTAACACAGAAGAAACCTTTCTTTGACTGATCCATTTTGAACTTCTTCAAAACTTTATCAAGGTATGTGCTTTGTGGAAGTCCCATTAAGCATCTTGATCTATCTCTATAGATCTTGATTCCCAATATATAAGCAGCTTCACCGAGGTCTTTCATTGAAAAATTCTTATTCAAGTATCCTTTTATGCCATTCAGAAATTCAGTATCATTTCCGATCAACAATATGTCATCCACATATAATATCAGAAATGCTATGGAGCTCCCACTCACTTTCTTGTAAATACAGGTTTCTCCAAAAGTCTGTATAAAGCCATATGCTTTGATCACACTATCAAAGTGTATATTCCAACTCTGAGAAGCTTGCATCAGTCCACTACAAAAAAATACACTTCCGTGATGATACGTGTTTGTCACAGTAGGTCACGTTTTTTGTCATGCATGTACATCCATGACGATTTTATGACAGAATCAAGATAGTCATACCTGTGCTGTCGTAGAAGTGTTCCATGACATTACCAAAATTATCATCACGGAAGTGTGCACTTCCATGACGATAAATCGCGCGTCACAGAAGTGCTTTCGTCAAGGGTGACCGACACGGGGCATCCACCGTAACGGAACGCCGTTAAGCTATCGGGTCGGGTTTTGGATCCGATAACTCGTTAACAGCCCCGACCAATGGGGATTTTCCATGTGTAAAATCATCATTGGCTGGAGGAAACACGTGTCGGCTCATCGTTGGGACAGATGTCATCCACTCATTGGACAGAAGGCGCGTATGATACGTCGACACGTGGCACGGCCCAACAGAGGCCCATTCCTGTGAAAAGGCTGGCCCGTTTGACTTGGTCAAAAGGTGGCGGGCCGGCCCATGTAAAGCCTGTTAACGACCTGTTCGCATATAGCCCATTTACAGCCCGCTAACCCAAGGCCTATTACGCCCTATCCGAATTAGGCCCAGTAGTGTCATCTGGGCCATCCAATATGATTCCAGACCGTTTTCACTTCTGGCCCATGTATGGCCCATGACGTCTTTCGACCCATATGAGGCCCTATGTAACTCTTGGCCTATTAACGGCCCGTGGTGAAACTGGCCCGTAATGAACAGTGTATCACTTTACACCCATTAACGGCCCGTGGTGAAACTGGCCCGTAAAGAACAGTGTATCACTTTATACCCATTAACGGCCGTTATTCCGTTGGGCCGTTTCCAGCCCATGTTATCTTTCGGCCTTCTCAGGGCCCATTTATTCTTGGGCTCATTTCCAGCATTCGTTTACTTACGGCCCGTTACTGTCATTTTCTGCTTGTGGGCCAAATTCAGCCCGTGGTTACAGTCGGCCCGTTTGTGGTCCGTTAATACGTTGGGCCGTTTTCATAGCGTCATCAAATACGGCCTATTAACGATGGCCCGTTATGGTCGGCCCATGAACGGACGATTCCAACTCTAGCCCGTTTATGGCCATAATGCGACCTGTTATTGGCCCATGTTTGGCCAATCGATCATACGGCCCTTATAAGGCCCATTGATGATACGACCCGTAGAAGGCCCATTGTTTCTACGTCCCGTAGAAGGCCCATTGTTTCTACGACCCGTAGAAGGCCTACTGTTTCTACGGCCCATAGAAGGCCCACTGTGTCTACAACCCGTAGGAGGCCCAGTGTCAGTACAGTAAATATTAGCCCATGGTTATTGTGGCCTAGTTTTAAAAAATAGGTTATTGCAGCCACTAGCAAACCGCGGAAAAAGAACTGCACTGACTACAAGCAAACAAATAAACAAGACAACAAGGAAATAAATAACCAAGCAACTTATGCTAGGCTAAAACCGCTATTACACATATTACATCCACTGGGCATCAAAGTTCGCCACCAGTAGGGAACAAAGTAGCATATAAACGCCGCAGCAAAACAAGTCCAGAACTGAAACCACTTCAAAAGAGTTCAAGAAACAATATCCTGGGTACCCATAATGCTGGCAAGATGCTTAGCAAGCTTATTAACTTTCTCTTGTTTGGCGCTTAAATCCTCCAGCGCTTGCTGTTGCACAAGAAAGTACGCATCTGAATTCTGCAGGGACTTCCTCAGTCCTTCGGCTTCTTGCCGCAGCACAGCTAACTGATGCCTTTCAGCTTGTAGTTGAGACTGAAGAAGCCGAAGTGATTCAGGCAGCGAGTTCGAAGAGCTTGTGCCAGCGGTACTGGCCAGTAACTCGAACACTACATCAACGCAGGACTGTGGGGTTTTCTCACTGTCTACAAGATCGTTTTTATCACCTTTATTGGAGACCAACAGGGTTGTCTCACTATCTTGAACCTTATCTGCATTACTTTCTCTACCATTGGATAGTGGGGTGCTCGTCTCCAATATTCTGTTTGCATACTATAAGAGAAACAAGCAGACACATCACAGGTTTAGCTTGTAGTATATGAAACTCATTTTGGTAAACCGGTTCAGTAGTAAGGTGGACAGGATAACAACATGAAACAAACATATATCTATGTACTATGGTCACTGTATTGTCCATATCATTCTAGTTTATGTTCCCTAATCAAGATAGAGACATAGTTCAACTCATATATTTTTAAGACACAACAACATAGACAGAATATGTGTGAGAAACTACACATCATTGGCAGCATTTGTAATGTGCATCACATGAGAACATAACTGTTTATACAACTTAAACTGAAATTAACATAGAGCAAGAAGTTAGAACATCAATCCAGTTAAAGAAATAGGTTTAAAACATACCTGTTGTGCCATTGGAGTTTCAATTGGACCCTTCAAATTCAAAAGTAGGTATGAGTAAATATAGTGATGCAACAACAAAGGATTATGGACCATAGCTACGGAATCTGACCTGAGAACAGTTGCTCTTCTGCTTTAAACATGGAGTTTGGGTTAGCTGTGGTGGTGTTCGTGCTTTGGGCACTGCAGTAGCTTTACAAACTGCTCGTGTGGGGGGTACTCTGTGGTGGACATGGTGCGTTGCCAACTATAAGTGGGTTACTATCCGCTGGGGTTGCGGTTAGATGGGTTGTAGCTGGTTCTCTGCCCAAGGTGTAAGTGTGCAATCTGTAAGAGTCTCGATTATGTGTGGTGGGGCTAGTTTGTGGGCCAGTACAATCATGGTTCTATCTGCATCGACGGGTAGCACTGTCTTTTGTGAAGAACGTGTTTTTGCTCCCTTAGATACTACCATCACCCCCTCCAATTCAAATGGCTGATAAACAAGAAAAGAAATTGAACGTACAGACATTGTATGATAGACAGATGTGGTAATTCACATATATGTTGTCTAACCAAACAGGACAACATGACACAATTTCACATATATGATGCCTAACTAAACAGGATAGCATGACACAGTTTCAGATATATGATGGATAACTTAACAGGATATAATGGCATAATTCAACATATGATGAGTACCTAAATAGGATGACATGACAAAACTATATGATGTCTTTCTAAAATAGGCTGGGATGAAATAATTCACATACATGTTGTCTAAGTATACAGGATGGCATGATATAATTGAAATAATTGATTCATATACTAAGCAGCTGGCACTCGCATGTATGATCTCTAAACTAAGTAGATATAATTCAATATTGTGCATATGATGTCTAAACTAAGCAATGCAAGACACCATATGCATCATATGAGAAATATAAACATTGCAACTTAGAGCATACACCTCAGGTGGGATATAGGACTGGTCATCTGTCTCTGAATCCTCCTTTGAGGAGCTCCCTGTAACCATCGAGATATATGCTTCAACAGGTACCATTGCCTGCTCTGAATACCTTGTTTTCACTCCAGATTTTTCCATAACCGGCTCAAATGACTGATACACATGAAGAGTAGTTCAATATACATAGATTGTCGAAAAATGGAATACGTAATGAAAAAAAGATGGCATGAGATAATTCACATATATGATGCCTGGCTCCATGGCGGTGCATAATTCACATATATGATAACTGGCTGAAAAACATGGCATTGCATAATTCACATATCTGATATAGAAAGCAAACAGGAGGCATTCACATAAAGCATGTCTAATCTAAGCAGATGGCATGGCAATGCAAGACACCATATGCATGATATGAGCAATATAACCCAGCCAAGTTAGAGCATGCACCTCGGGGGGGGGATACGACTGGTCATCTCTCTCTGAATCCTCCTCCGAGGAACTATCTGTAACCAGCAAGAAATCTGCATCGACAGGTAGCACTGACTGCTCAGAAGACCTTGTTTTCACTCCAGATTTTCCCATGACTGACTCAAATGGCTGATGCACAGGAAGAGTAGATGAATGTATAAACATTGTTGACAAATGGAGTACATTATGGAAAAAAATATGGCACGATACAATTCACATATATGACGACTAGCTAAACAGGATGGCATTGCATGATTCACGTATATGATGCCTGGCTAAAGAAGATGGCATTGCATAATTCCCATATACTCCCTCCATTCCTAAATATTTGTCTTTTTAGAGATTTCAAATGGACTACCACATACGGATGTATATAGACATATTTTAGAGTGTAGATTCACTCATTTTGTTCCGTATGTAGTCACTTGTTGAAATCTCTAAAAAGACAAATATTTAGGAATGGTGGGAGTATGATATAGAAACCAAACAGGTGGCATTCACAGAAAGCAAATCTAAACTAAGCTGATGACATATAAGATGTATAATGTAAGCAATGCAAGGCGCCATATGCATGATATGACCAACATCAGCATGCCAGGTTAGAGAAAACACCTCAGGTGGTAAACAGGCATGGTCGGCTCCTTCTGAATCTCCATCTGAACAGTTATCTTCCTCTGGAATACAATCTAGAAATGCAGGAGGGGGGGCACTTCGCCCACCATGGAGCGGCGTCTGCATGACATTATATTCGCACACAACGATCTTCTCTTTTTCTCTACATGTTCAGTACGACTGTGTACAATATCTGACATGCATAATAAAAAACAATAGTTAGATTTTGTAAGGCCTAAGGGGTGCATGCAAAAACCAAGACTGATGGTAGCAAACGAGTGGATGGATCCAAAACTAATGATAGCAGGTAGATTATAGCTTCAGTTTAAAAAGATAGACAATGGATCATCTATTATTTGTTGCCCACCCAACATGAACCACATAGAAGACCCCAGATGAACCAGATAGTAGACAGATACTATTCGTTGCTGGCTTGATATGAGACCCATGGGCAATTCAAAACTCAAGATTGAACGATAAAGTAGAGGTAATAATAACCAATGTATAACGTAAGCAAACACGAAAGATTGCGACCTCTCTTCCGGAACTGTGTAGGCCTCAGGTTCATCTGCTTAGTCGATGATGGTAATGCAGTTGGCGTGGCTGCCGACAATGGGGAAGATGATCTGAGGCGGTGAAAGGAAGTCTGCAGGGGGAATCTCTGCTGCAGTGAACGCTTCTGTCGATGGTGCACCTCAGGTGGGGTGGATGACGGCACGGCAGGAGCAGGACATAACACAGAGTTTTCTTTGACGCCTATCTGAAAATGAAGTAAATATGTAAGGGCTCCTTAGAATTGGAGGATTCTATAAATGCGGGGACAGGAAAAATACAGGAATAGGATAGGAATGCATGTGCAAAATAGAGCATTTGGAAACATAGGATTCTAGTCAACCTGGGTGTTTGGCTCACATGAATTAGAAGAATAGAGGAATGGAGAAACAAAGTGATGCGACGAGTGTACAACCTCTTTGGCATAGCCTTGTGGACCTCAGCATCATTGGGTTGGACGTGGAGGATGGTGATGATGCTGGTCTGACTGTCGGAGGCGGGGAAGAAGATCCGAGGCCTCTGGAAAAGGCGCCGAGGGTACTGCTCCACTGTGATGGACGGTTCCGTCGTTGGAGCAGCTCCGCTAAGGTGTACGACGACGAGGCTGAAGCATGACAAGACAGACAACGTTAATCTGAAGTGGGACCCTAATATTATCTGCAATAGATGATGTAAAATACATCACCAAAAAGTGCTTGATGTAAAACGCATCAGCCGCGCCACGGCCGCCCCGACAGATGCTGTAAGTACTGTTCACTTTGAACTTAACTGAAGAAAATGAACTTCACAGTCGAAACTGATTGAACTAGTAACAGGGCATTGCAATAGATGTTTAGGGCGTTCGAGCACTAGTAGCAGAGAAGCAGTGATCTAAATCAGCAGACGCTCGAGCAGGGAACGCACTAGTAGAGAGCAAGTCGTCCAGTAGCACCGCGAGCTAGTGCTAAAGCAGCAACTCCTGTAGCTGCCGGAGGTCGTGCAGCAGCAGCAGCGCAAGCGAGAGCAAGAGCAGAGCAGCATCACGAACGAAAGTAGGTCCAGTGCAACAGCGCGACCGACAGCAAGAACAGAGCCGCAACGCGAGCGAGAGCCAGAGCAGGTGCAGCTAGTGCCATTGTGGAAGTCGCCGCCGAGGAAGCAACGACATGGGGGAGAGACGCCATGGATGATGTGGCCGGCGACGGCGCCGTCGATGGAGACACGCCATGTCTGCTCGGTATCGAGCACCGACAGCCTCGTGAGATCGAATAAAAGATAAAATGCAGCGGTGAGTGCAGAACCTCCTTGGTGGCGCCGAGTTAGCCTCGGCTTCATCGGAGGAATTGGTGAGGGTGCTGCGGGTCCGGTGGGGCAGGTCAAGACGACGCTGTGGGGATTGAGGTGGCGCGATAGACGAGGCAAACGTCGGGGCAGCTCCTTGGAGGTGGAGGACGGGGCGGCTGATCCGGCGGGACGACGAGATCGACAACGGATCCTTATCCGGTGCGGTGGATGAGGGACGACGAGCTGTTGCGGTGGACGACGTAGTCGGGGAAGAGTCTCCGGCCGGGCGGCGGTCGGGAGGCCGACGGAGGAGCGTGGGGTTTCGCGGGTTTTGGCGGCTTCGGTGTACGAATGGGGGGGGGGGGCGAAGGGGGAGGGGGGAGCCTAGCTTAGGGACACGCTTGTCCGAAATGTAGGGTAAGTTACCAGGGTACCCCCACCGGTTTTGACACCGCGACGTGGAGCTAATTTCCGGCTGGGGGGTAGAAGGGGGATTTTGCGTGTCTGGGCTGCGGGAGCGATTTCAGATGAGGAGGGAGTTCTCGCGTGCGTCCAAATTTCGGGATAACAAGGCGCGGCGCGGGTTGAAGAAGCGGGAGTTTCAAAGCAGGTGAGACAAAAGATACTCGATCTTGAAAATTTCGGGATAACAAGGTGCGGATTCCTTGTTCGGCAGAACAAACTTAATGTGTAAAAAAACAATTCATACAAGACACAAGAGAGTCATGTCCCCTTTTACTATATTTCTATAGATGCCATTGAAAAACCTACAAGAAAAATGAAAAAAAATCGGGAGAACAAGATTACCCTGCACAGTACCAAATCGATTCACACTTCCCTCAACAACAACAAAAAAAATCAATTCCCACCAAAGAAAGAGCAATGTCCCTTTTTATATAATTACAGATGCCATGGTCTCGAATTTCAATTTTTGAATCCACGTGTTGAATTCGAATATATCGTTAGGTGACCTTGCGGATTATAATTGATGTAGTCGTACATTTTGATCTTCCATCATATATGAACATTTTACTCCACCATGTGAACATATATGTTGTCGTCTACCATATGGACTAAATTTGAATCAATTTTCCTTATTTGAATACGATTGTTGTCAAGTTATACAATAATTTAAATATTATCTTGATAACAAAAAACATACATATAGCAGTAATCATATTTCACTATGAACTACATGTACCATACGCTCTCAATTCAAATATTTGTATCCATTTTATGTTGAATTCAAATCATAGTACATTATTGGTCTAGGTAGCGAGATGTTTGGGATAATCTAAACCCTGTTTTCATACGTATAATTTTTGGCTGAATTGGGACAAGTTTTGGTATAAGCCTCTTGCAAAACCGGAGATTCTCTCAACAAGCCTCGTGGTTCCGAGAGGGAACGTGTCACCTTTGTGTGCGAAACAATATACGCTGCCTCCCCCCTGATTTTATTTACAGAGGCAACATAGAACTATATGAGTGCCTTGTTAAATTTCGGAATTATTTCGGGTTCATTTGGCATTTTTATACATTAATTGAGTTTCTGGACTTTTAATGTACATAATCTAAATATGAATTGCATGCACATGCTCCGGTGCACCAAAGTGGGTTGAAAAATCACATGTGTTTCCTTGGTTGAATTTCTAGGTCCCATGGAAGAAATGAGAATGAAATTCAAACATCTGGGCGTCATGACTCGGCCGAGAACATCGAGAAACTTTGATTTTAAATTCATGTAAATCCAAAACTCGCCTGGAAATCATGAAACTTGGCATGGTGTCATGTCATGGCACTAACATGTTGTGGTAAAAAATTGGGCCGATTTGGAAGCTCGTGGTTCTAAGAGGGAACATGCCACCTTTGAGTGTGAAACAATATACGTTGCCCCCCTCGCATTTCTTAACAAAGGAAACATAGAACTACATTAGTGCCCTGTTAAATTTTGGAATTATTCCAGGTTCGTTTGTCGTTTTTTATACATTAATTGAGTTTCTGGTCATTTAATGTGCATAAGTCAAATTTGAACTACAAGCACATGCTCTCATGCACCAAAGTTGGTTGAAAAATCACATTTGTGTCCTCGGGTGAATTTCTAGGTCCCATGCAAGAAATGAGAATAAAATTAAAACATCTGGGCATCGTGGCTCGGCCGAGAACATTGAGAAACTTGGTTTTAAAATTATTGTAAATCCAAAACACGTCTGAAAATCATGAAACTTGTCATGGATGTCATGTCATGGTACTACCATGTTGGGGTAAAAAAATTGGCCGAATAGGAACAGATTTTGGTATAAGCTTCTTGCAAACCGAAGCTTCTCTCAAGAAGGCTCGTGGTTCTGAGAGGGAACGTGCCACCTTTGAGTGCGAAATGATATGCGTTGTCCCCCTTGAGTTTATTTACAAAGGCAACATAGAACTACATGAGTGCCCTGTTAAATTTTGGAATTATTCCGGCTTTGTTGGGCCTTATTTACACATTAATTGAGTTTTTGGTCATTTAATGTGCATAATTCAAATTTGAACTACAAGCACATGCTCCCGTGCATCAAAGTTGGTTGAAAAATCACATTTGTGTCCTCGGGTGAATTTCTACTCCCTCCTTCCATCTATATAGGTCCTAATGCGTTTTTCGAGGCTAACTTTGACCAAACGTTAGAGCAATAATATATGAAATGCAACTTACACAAAGCATACCTTCAAATTTGTATGTCAAAGGAGCTTCCAATAATATAATTTTCACAGTATACATCTCATGTGCTATTAATCTTGTCAATAGTCAAAGGTTGTCTTGAAAAACACATTAGGCCCTATATAGATGGAAGGAGGGAGTAGGTCCCATGCAAAAAATGAGAATAAAATTCAAACATCTGGGCATCGTGGCTCGGTCGAGAACATTGAGAAACTTGGTTTTAAAATCATGAAACTTGGCATGGTGTCATGTCATGGTAGTACCATGGCATGGTAAAAAAATTGGCCGAATAGGAACAAATTTTGGTATAAGCTTCTTGTAAATTGGAGCTTCTCTCAAGAAGGCTCGTGGTTCTGGGAGGGAACGTGTCACCTTTGTGTGCATAATTCAAATTTGAAATACAAGCACATGTTCCAGTGCACCAAAGTTGGTTGAAAAATCACATGTGTGTCCTCGGGTAAATTTCTAGGTTCCATGCAAGAAATGGGAATGAAATTCAAAATTCTGGGCGTCGTGGCTGGGTTGGAAACATTGAGAAACTTAGTTTTTTAATTCCTGTAAATCCAAAACACGCATGAAAATAATGAAACTTGGCTTGGTGCCATGACATGGCACCAACATGCTATGGTAAATTTGCAGCCCGATTTGTGAAGGCGCACACATTAACAATCAACAAAGTCATTTTGGAACAAGTGCTGTCATGTTACAATCGGAAACACAAGTATTATTGAAACCGTGGGCGTTCTACTTACTAGTACCATTTACGTGCCGCCACGCGTCCCCATTTTTTATTAGCTAGGAGGCGCCGTGCAGGGTAGCTATTTGAGTACGAGAGGCGTGCGATCAGACCCCTGCGCGTGCTTATCAGGAGGAGAGCCCTTTGACCTCCATCTGCCGTCCTCCTCTCTCCCAAGGTCTCCATTAATGGCGCCCGAGCCTCTGTTTAATGGTGTGGCTATGTCTCACTCGACTGAGATTTAAGAGAGAAAAAAGAAAATCTAAAAGCACGGATCTTGATGTAAGATCCGACGGACCTATATAGCATCTACTACGACTTATAGCAAGACTGATGAATATATAAGGACGATTAATTTTTTTATCAAAGAAGGGCTTGCCCCTTCCGATTTTCATTACTGAAAACCACAACAATTCACAAGAAGTTTAGCACAACTCCAGCCTAAGACGAAGGACTAAAAGCTACCAGATTGAAATCGCAACATCCCGAGAGGCCAACAAAGGCCAAACATCCGCGCTAGAACCCAACA
Organism: Triticum urartu; assembly: GCF_003073215.2. Taxonomy (NCBI): domain Eukaryota; kingdom Viridiplantae; phylum Streptophyta; class Magnoliopsida; order Poales; family Poaceae; genus Triticum; species Triticum urartu. The sequence continues at coordinate 474,009,428 of NC_053023.1, forward strand.
TTTCACAACCGACGCAGACTAAGGCATAGCCTAGTGGTGGGAAGGGGTTGATGCCTTCCCACCCACCAAAGTTCAAGGCATGGTACTTGCAATTTGGGTTTGTTGCACCAATTATATTGTATGGGGTTCCCTTACAGTCTTTCTGTCAAAAAAACATTTCACAACCGACGACACAATCCACATCCTAAACCGATTATTACATCAAAAGAAACCAGGAAACTGATGGAAGCCCAGCAGCAACTAGAAGAACAGCAATGCCAGGGTCGCCACAGCAAGAGTTTTCTTCATTCCAGCCTCGCAACATTGATCTTCCATAGAAAGATAAGGACGATTAATTGTCTTACATAATTAGAAAGATAATTAAAAAAGCCACATGCGGCTACGCCCGAAATACACAAGGGAAAAAGAAGAAGGAAGACAAGGATCTGGCTCGCTGATCTCTACTTTCTTGATGCGTTGATGCAGGCCGCGGGAACTAGTCTCCGCGGCGAGCGGCGATGAGCTCTTTTGTGTCCTCAAGATGCTTCTTGAGAACACCCACGGATTCCTCCAACAGCCTTTGGCACTCATTGCGGAGCATGTCATTCTCGTCCATAAGTTTCTTGACGATGACGCCGGTCCTCTTCAACAAGGCACTGGTCTCCTCCTGCTAGTCTGCACTTCGGACAATCTTCTCCCTCAGCAGGTCGCGCTCGGCCCGGAGCCTCTCATTGCCCTCCCTTAGTTGCCGGATGACGCCGGTAGCCTGTTCAAACGAGGCTTTCATGTCATCCTGCAACGTCGCCCAACCGGAGATCTGATCCATCTGGCTATGGACGATCGCATGCATGCGCCTGTAACAGTCGTCGCCTGCCCGCGAGAAATTTTCCCAGGCCGCCGCGGCGCGGCGGGACATCTCTGCTGCTCTCGCGGCGCGGCCGGACCAGTCTGCTGCATCGACGACGCGGCGGGACCTCCGCGCTGCTTCAGCGGCGCGGCGGGAGCTCTGTGCTGCTACTTACGCGGTGGGACATGTCGGCTGCTCTCGCAGCGAGGCGGGACATCTCTCGTGCTTCCGCTTTCATGCTCGCCTCTCCCTGGTGGCAATCTCTCGACCCAGAACTCACGTTGGCCATGGCAGACGCAAGGGAAGGATGCTGAATGACTTGTTTGTTTTTGTGGATGAGGAGTTGAGGAGGAATGTGTAGTCATCTTGGCATACTAGTATTTATAACCAAGTACTAATACGCTCCTAAGTGGGAAACCGTTTAGGTTGTGATCGGTGTGAACAGGTTTGTAATTCAATATACTCCCCTTTTGTAAGGCCCCGCTTTGGAAAGGTGCATGCATGCAACCATTTCATTGGTTGCATTGAAAGCCATTGTTGTTGGTGCCATGGCTGAAAAATTAATATACTTCATGCGCGCTTTTTCATTGGCTGCATGCATGTGAGAGAGTGCATTGGGAGTGAAATGAAATAATTAACGTGAGAAAATTACTATGTGTCTTGGTCTAAGAGAAATTGTCTTTAGGCCTAATAAACCCGGACGAAGGGAGTAGCGTGGTACTAATACGCTCCTAAGTGGGAAACCGTTTAGGTTGTATTCGGTGGGAACATGTTTGCAATTCAATATAGCGCGGAGTAATTTGGAATGTGACGAGACGCAAGCTCAAAATTTATTGACGGTTCTAGTTTCGAAGTGCGGCACTATTCCCGGATGGAGTACTTCTTTTTCTACTCCCTCCTTTCCGGTTTTATAGGGCTTATCTCAAAATTTTAGTTTTTCCATTTTATAAGGCTCAACTTGGTTGTTCCCCAACACATGTTCAGATTCCAAGGTGCATTAAATCATTGCATGCAAGTATTAAGAGAAAATTGACCAATGCATGTACTTTATGCATGCATGCATCGCAATTAATGCATTGATAAACATATTTTTTTGAGAAAAACAAGAGCATTAATTAGGTGCTTTTGCAAACTACAAAAAATATTCCACCATTCACCATCTTGGTTGGTGAGATTTTTGAATTAAGCCCTATAAACCGGAAAGGAGGAAGTACTGCTGTGTACGTGCAATAACTGGCACCGTCGTATACATATCTTATGGTTAATGGGGCGTTCGACAAGAATAGCCGTGTGGCGAGCTCTAGGCTAGTCTTTTTTCAGACGCATTAAACCTATCTCTCGGGACTTCTTGCACGCACCATCATGCCACCCACAAAAACTTGTACTCTGAGTTTAGTAGTACGTTATACAGGAAGAGAAGAGGTGCACGCACGCACTCATCCTCTCACACACGCATATGTTTTTTCTCGAAAAGGAGGATGATGACCCCCGGCCTGTGCATCTGGGAGTCACACACGCATCTGTAGCTACGAATTCTAGTGTTCTCAACCATCCGATTGGCTCTATCATGGATGTACCTATATACTAAAACATGTATAGATACATCTATATTTTGACAAATGGAAGGCATGTATTGTGGAACGAAGGGAGTGCTTGTCATCAAAATGGATAAAAAGGGATGTATCTAGAACTAAAATACATCTACATACATCTCCTTTTATCCATTTTGATGACAAGTAGTACTTCTTACCCAAAGGAACTTTATATCCAACACACAAAATATCCGTTCGACTGTTGGAAATTACTGATCTGATGTCGAAGTAATTGCTGCATCGCCATGAAAACCCACCAGACCAAGGTAATCCCTATATTAGCATATTACTAAGATAAAAATAAGGCATTGTAGAAACATTTAGGACGTGAGCTTGTCAATCTGAATGTGGAGGGACACAAGCTTAGCCCCGGCCAACAACTTGGGCGGAACTGTCAAGATGGTCAGCTCCTGCACGTCGACGTCGCCGAGATCCTTGCTGCTTGTCACCTCCATTTCCACCTTGACAGCATCGGTCGTGCCTTTGGGCTCCCCCAGCAGGCCGTTCGCCCACAGCTTGGCCACGTAGTGCGGCAGTGGGGACGCCCCCGCTCTGATGCAGATGACCGACATGGCAATAGGCGCGCCGATGTCGAGCATGCCGCCGACCAAGAAAAACACGTCGCGGTCCTCCTCTGCGAACAGCAAGAGCCTTGGCTCCGACAGTGGCACTTGCAGCTGGAGCACCTTGCCGTACTGGATCCTGTGCACGGGCATGGGATGCGCGGTGCTGATGTGGTGGTAGAGCACCGGCAGTGGGCCTTCGTAGCCGCAGATGGGCACGGGGCATTTGCAGGGCGTGAGCGGACACACGCTCTGGTTATCGGAGAGCTTGTGGTAAGTGACGTAGAGCCCACAGCCTTCGTGCGGGCACTCACCCTCACCGACAAAAGGATGGAGTCCACCATCGTGTTCCGCACGTCGAAGCCACCGCCGCGCTCGCACTTCTGGCACTGCCGCTGGTTCCTGGGGCGCTCGACACGGCAGTCTGCGCAGGCCAGGTGCCCTCCCTTACACTACAGAAATCAATCGAACATCACATCAATCAAGAAACCTGCACCTTGCTCAATCAGCCGAACGGACGAGGTGTATTCGAACCTCATACACTGGAGGCGTCAAGGGGCGGAGGCACAAGGGGAAGTGGAGAACGGTGAGGTCCATCGAGACCTTAGAGAGCTCCATCGTCGGGTCCTGTTCGGTCTGCACGATCTCGCCCTCCTCGTGCACAACCATCTCTCGACTTGGGCCGGGGTATTACAAAGCTTTACCATCACATATTTTATACTACTTCAAGGTGCATTAAATCAACACATGCAAGTACTCCCTCCGGTCCTTTTTACTCCGCACATTAGCTTTGTCTGAAATCAAAGTTTGCTAAGTTTGACCAAATTTATACTAAAAAATATTAACATCTATAACTTCTAATAAATATAATATGAAAATATATTTCGAGATAGATCTAATAATAAATATGTTGTTATGTGAATGTTAATAATTTTTTGTATAAATTTGGTCAAAATTGGATGAGATTGACTTCAGATAAACCTAATATGCAGAGTAAAAAGGACCGGAGGGAGTATCAAAAGGAGAGTCACGGCATGCATGCACGCGTTGTAATTAATGCATCGGTAAACGCAAATTATTGAAATATATCGAGTGCAATGCTTTGATGTGTCGCGTCAACTCATACATCAACGTGAAGTTTGATTATCCTCTCCCTCGCGGACTTAACTGCACCTGCCTTTGGCTGTATGACAGTTTGGCCACACACCTGTCGGGCCCACCTGTCATACACGCAAAGGTAGGAGCGTCCCTCCCTCGCCCATGAGCGTGGTGGCTGGCAAGACTAGGAGAAGCTTTCGCTACACGCTCTCCCTCCCGCACGCGGTGGACATGCAGTAGTTCAATCGGTGTCAGATGGCCAGAAGCGTACTATAGTACTCCTCCAGTGCAGTAGTACTCCATCATTGTTTGACTTCCCGAAGAGGCGAAGAGCCAAGCGCAGCCCGGACGCTCGTGTGGCAGTTTCATGTATAGAGTAGTCTAGGATAGCGTGTACCGTGCCTGTAAGCTTAAAATCGTTGGGTTCGGCTCCATGCTATGTGGCCGTCTCGAAGTTTAAAAAAATAGGCTACTGGCCCTACCTGACACCCTGGTGATTGTAGTTTGCACGCTCATCTGGTCAAGACAGGAATATATATTTTAATTTGAATTTTTCGAAAAGGGGGACTCCCTGGTCTCTGCATCAGAACGATGCATATGGCCACATATATTTTAATTTGTGGTGGGTAAATGTTAGAGGTTGCAGCAAATATATTGTACACCGCGGGTCTTTCAGCCAAGTTTAGAGGCAAGCATGCGGGGCCAGTGCTATGATGTGTCGCGTCAACTCGTATAACGAGGAGAAGCTTGATTTTACTACATGCCTTCTCCCTCACCCATGCGTGCGGTTGCTCGCAAACGAGGACATGCTTTTGCTTAGTAGTACTTTTACAACAAGCTATCCGTCCCGCTCGCGATGGACGGACATGTAGCAGTGGATTCGACACTATAGAAGCAGTAGTAGTAACATCATCGTTCGTCTTCTCGAAGAGGCGAAGAGCCAAGCACAAACCGAACGTTGCAGTTGCGAACATTGGAGCACGCATATAGCCAGGCTCTTACATGAGACAAAATTGCTATGTGATCCCACTATTGTACTAGTACGTACAACTACTTGCTAGTATAGCCCCACCACTCCAATCCATCTACTCCCAAGTCTCTGCGCAACACTGCTCACTCCAATCCAAGACCAAGTGACCAGAAGCCACAAGCACCTATGGAGGCGATGGACGCGAGCGGCAGTCGGCTGTGCCAAATCATCCAAGGCGCCGGCCTGCGGCCTCGCACCGCGCAGCGTTTCCAAACGTTGCTGGCGACCGCAAGCATCGTTCACGCGGTCATCGCCGCCGAGGGAGGAAACCCACAGCTGCCGGAGGGGCCCGATCCTCTGCCTGTGCCGTTCTCTCCGACACATCACCGGCTCGGGAGGTCCTCCGACCCTTCTTCCTCCCTGCCGTATTGTCGGCAGATCGACCTGCCGCCGTCGACATCCCGGCGACCCTCAGGTATAAGTTCTTCGAAAGCGTCCTTGCTCTACTGCCCCAGCTCCCCACGTGTCTGCATGTGCATCTTTTTCTACTCCCATCAGCTATTCCAAAGCCACCTAAATTTTTAGTATTATTAGAGGTAAAGCTACTTCATGCATTTGAATCTAGGGCTTTGTTCAAACAACGAAGAAAGGGGGAAAGTTGTAGCATGAATCTAGGACTTGATTCAAAGAGGAAATAATATGGTGAAAGTAGTAGAGACCGGATACCCAACCGGTCTCTTGGTTGAAAAGGGAAATAATGGGAAAACACAGTACAAACTGGATAAGGAACATATCTATTATTGTTTGAAAAAAGGATAGAAAGTGGCGGCTGGTGGACAAGTCAATAGAGTATGTCCAGGATTAGATTTGCTGCCACCACATAGTAAAAGGTCTCTAGATTAGATTTGCTGCCCTCACATAGTAAAAAGTCTCAGGATTAGATTTGCTGCCCTCACATAGTAAAAGGTCTCAGGATTAGATTTGCTGCCCTCACATAGTAAAAGGTCTCTAGGATTAGATTTGCTGCCCTCACATAGTAAAAGGTCTCCAGGATTAGATTTGCTGCCCTCACATAGTAAAAGGTCTCCAGGATTAGATTTGCTGCCCTCACATAGTACGAGGTCTCCAGGATTAGGTTTGCTGCCCTCACATAGCATGAACAAACTTGGCATCACCACTTTATGCCTCCTTGTAGGTACATTGTGCTGATGCGTCCACTGTCGCATGTCCTTATACCAACCTTTTGCTATTGTTAATGTAAGGGCGCATGTAAAATGAAGTGATCACACTGTTACCTTAGGGACATGTCTAACCAGTGTTATTGTTAATCTAATGCCTCCAGTGATAAGATGCAATTAAACTGTGTTACAAATGGCACTCCTACTGTTTCCCTCAGTATGATAAGTAAGTTGCTCCTTTACGCTGCTGAGTGTCCTGGTGTCCCCACGGTCTCATGCCCTTAAACCAACTCTTTAGCTGCTGTTGATTTACTGTGTCTGGTAAACAAGCAATGCCACCATTAAAGTAATCCCATATTTGAGGAATCTCATTGTTGATCATAATGCTTCTCGTAACATGAAGCATTTCTGACGTTTTAAAATTTCTACTGTCCTTGTGTGATTTCCATGAACATAATTAAGATGCTTCTTTTCATTTTGTATATGTTTCGTATATTCTTATTGACCAGCAACTGTTTACTTTCTATCTTTTTATGCAGATAGGGATATCCATTTCACCTTGTTGCTATTGTGACCTTTTGGTGAACTGCACAGAACACTTTTTTTTGGAATGAGTGTCTTGTGCAGTTCAACTAAAATGTCACGTGGGCAACATCTCTCAATTTTTGTGGAACTGCACAAAATGGTGATTGGAGTTTCCAAAATCTCCGCCAAGTTCTGCTGGTAATCTCATGCAACATTTTATTAGCCTTTGCAAGATGGAGCCGTCACTGTCACCACAATGGCACTTTATTTTAGTGGAACTGCACAAAAGGATAAGAAAATTATAGTTGCACCTTACATGAGCCGGACAGCCAACCTTAATGTTCCTCAATTTTAGTGCAACTACTAAAGAAGAACCTGCCAGCTCACAAGAGCAAGTACTTCTTGCTAGCTGAATAATGCAATCTTTGCTTCATTTCAGGTGAACTACAAAAAAGGCGCATGAATTGAATCATGGAACTCCAGGCAGACCTTATCCAAGTAGAGCTGGAGGTTGAGTTCAAGGAGGCCGCTATTAAAGCGAAATCATGCTCTCATGTCTCCTTGTTTGTGTTGTGCAAACATGCTGTGCAAACAGGAATACTCAACTACAGATGTTGTGACGGTCAAGAGCATTCGCCAAGTTCTTCGATTGTATGACATGGCTAGCCAAGATGGATTTAATCCCGATATTCACTTTATCAAAAGGCTCTAATGGGTTGGTTCTGAATCTTGCAAGCTGGGAATCAATGAGATGTGTAGGCATCTTTGTTGTACTTATTATTTGAATCTTATTTGTTGGTTCTGAATCTTGCAAGCTGGGAATCAATGAGATGTGTAGGCATCTTTGTTGTACTTATTATTTGAATCTTATTTGTTGGTTCTGAATCTTGCAAGCTGGGAATCAATGAGATGTGTAGGCATCTTTGTTGTACTTATTATTTGGATCTTATTTGTTGGTTCTGAATCTTGCAAGCTGGAAATCAATGAGATGTGTAGGCATCTTTGTTGTACTTATTATTTGGATCTTATTTGTTGGTTCTGAATCTTGCAAGCTAGGAAACACGACATGATGATGCAGAGGACAACAACCATAACAAACAGTTCAAACTTGGTAGTATTATCTTTGTGAAAGTGCGACAAATGTGCTGATCGTGTGCGTCCTGAGAATAATAATTCTAATTGTTGTGCATGTTGATCCTGTGGCGCTGATAGAACGAGCGACTGCATTGCTTGTTTTAAGTATAAATTTCTATTAAAGCTAATTAAATTTAAGTAAAGTGACCACTAACTCCTGTTTTACAGTACCAATATAGACCCGCTCGTGAACCGACGTGTGGTCGAGGGTGCATCTTCTGCCGGGCGTGCAACGGACGAGGGAGGGGTAGTAACTGTTGTCGCCTGTACACACTCAGCTTACTGTTGAATCCAGTTCCCCAAGAGCTGAAAAACGAACTGCTGCCGCCGCCTACACACTCGTTCACTCGAAGAGACTCCAATGGCGATCCAAGGGGTGAGCCTGCTGGATATGGACTTCAGCAAGGAGTTCCCCTTTGAGTTCGCCGTTCAGTCCCATGGCTGCACCAAGTTGAATGTGATGTACACCAACGATATAGACTCGGTGAAGCTCTGCCTTGCCTCAGTCCTATGGCTGCACCAGGTTCTTGAGCATTCACCTGTTTCATCAGCAGCGCCGACTGCACCTTTGCTACGGTGGAGAGAAGGAATAACGCGATGATTCGGCCATCTGGTGCAACAAGCTTGTCGACATCCAGAAGCAATACAAGATCATCAGCAACGAGTAGGAGAAGGACTCCGTGGTTGACCTCGCTGAGACCATCATCGACCCCTGATACGCCAACATGAAAGAAGATGACCTGAACATGTGGGAGGTACCTCTGAATCTAGCCTACATAACCTACGCGGCCAAGGACGCATATGCATGCTACGACATGTACAGGCAGATCTTGGATATGAGGGCATGTCTGCTTCCCGTAACCGACGAGTACACGGACAAACGCAGCGTCATGATCAAGCATGCCAGGAAGGTCTAAATGTTGTACTTTATCTGTTTATAAGCACCTTTATCATCTGAGTGTTTCATGCATTAGCCTATGTGTCGTAATTATCTATTTTGTCCGAAATATTTCTTTTAAGAACCCATTAACCTGATTGCTTTTTTTAGTGGCTATTTGCTTATGTATGTAAACTAGTTCACTTGTCCGTAAAAAAAACTAGTTCACTCGGCTGCTGTGCTTTGAATCTCCTTCCCCCCAACATATTCCCCTCCTCACGTGGACCCAGCAGGTCTCTGAATTTTCTCCCACTTTCTTTTTCGATGTAAACTGAGTTTTCTCCGAGTACTTTCCCCTAGAACCAACTCAACTGTCCCACGTCTAGCCTAAAAAATAATAATACCCCACGTACTATTAACTCATCAAATTAAAATGATATTTTATTTCATATGTTGAAAGTCTTACAAAATAATAATAATAATTGTTTATATATAAGTTGGCAAGTTAACTCCTAGTGATTGCGTACATAAGCTTGCAAAGATTTTACTAATGTGCAATCATGTGTTTATGTTTTTATAACATTTCTCCGTCTAGCCCAACATGATATTTTCACCCAGACCAGCAAGTCCGCGGATTTTGAGAAAAATGCAAATGGGATTTAAACGGGCTGCATAGATGCTACATCATTGTTTCATCTAGCCCACCAAATGGACTAAAAAACAAATGGACTGGCTGACATGTGGGCCAGTATGTCGAAGCCTAAGAAGGCGTTGGATTTACATCCAACGGCCGGCATTCTTCTTCAATCTCTTGTCTTCTTGCTCTAGCCACCCAAAGCAGTGTCGGTCGTGCCACGTGCTCCTGCCTCTCGTGGTCGACTGTGATGCCGCGGAGGCCTCACCGCCCCTACTACTCCCACCGCTGGCCCAGGGTACCCCTCTACTCACCCACACCCCTTGTTATTCTGGGGCGACGACAGCGTCACGCCGTAGCCGAACCAGTGAACCCTCGTACTCCTCTCCACATGGGCATCCACTGCCGTGTCTTCCCCGGCTCCGTGTCATCCCCTTCCTAGGCCTCGCCGTCGTCCACCGCCTTGGTGCTCTCGGCGCGGCGTGGTCAATGTGGTCAACGACCGACTTCCATCGGAAGAGTACTGTACGTGGAGAGGCTGACAGCTGGGTCCACGACCACAACCCTGTTTTTTTGTGATTTGCCAAGTAAGTCGCTTTGTCAGGCCTGTTGGGCTGCAAATCTTTCAAGACGAGGAGAGCTTCATTCGGCTGGCCGAGAAAATGGCCTATCAGTAATGAGAAATGGGTTGTACATTTTTAAAAAACATCAAACCGGCAATTAGTTTCAAATATCTTTTTTCCATTTCGAGATTTTAAATTACATTAATTTTTATGCATGGAGAATTTGTTGAATTTTATATTGATATACATTTATTTTTAAAATCAGTTTGAATGTGAGTCGAAATTTCGGGATTAAAAATAGTTCGGACCACACCGAAATATGCAAAATTTCGTATAATTTTTTGACCGTGGCCACAATATGGGCTGTAATGCTAACAAAAAGAATATGGGCTCCAAAAAAACCTTAAGAATTAGCAAATGGGCTATAAATTATTAGAAATAATGGCAGATGGGTTGTATGCTGTTTTCCACAGATTTGAGGCATTCCTAAAAAAAGGTTGACGCACAAGCAGTGATTGTTCGATGTCCATCGAACAGCCGTCGTGCTTCTTCAATCTCTGCTCTTCCTGCTCCAGCCGCTCAAACAAGCGCCGGCGGGACTGCCTGCTCCCTCCTCCCCGCGGCCGGCTGTGCTGCCGCGCAGGCCTCACTGCCCTACCATACTCCCATTGCTGGCCTAGCCAACCCTCTACTCACCCACACCTGCTATTATTCTCCGGCGACGGCAGACGAACCAGTAAACCCTCGTACAGTTGTACTCCCCTCCATGTGGGAAACAACTGTCGAGTCTTCCCTGCCTCCGTGTTGTTCCCTTCCTAGGCCTCGTCGTCGTCCACCGCCCTGGTGCTCTCGGCGCGGCCTGGTCAACGTGGTCAACGGCCGACATGCATTTGAAGTGGACTGTACGTGGAGAGGCCAATAGCTGGTCCACGGCCGCACGCAAGGAAATGCCTCCTTATTATGCGCAAAATAACGATTCCTCCACCTGACATTAGGGACCCACCGAAAGGGCCTCTGTATTTCGCGAAAAAAACGTTACCGCTGCTGACAGCTCGGACCCACCAGCTATATCTTCGCACGCAAGGAAGTGCCTCCTTATTACAGACAAAAAAAAGAATACTCCCACTGTTAGCTGGGACCCAGTATAGTGGCAGGCTGACTTGTGGGCCTACTAAGTTGACGGGGATGGAGGGCTTTGTCAACTTAGTCAATATGCATGATTCTAGCTCCAGTGACCGTACGATGTCCATCCAACGGCCGTAGTGCTTCTTCAACCTCTGGTCTTCTTGTTCCAGCCGCCCAAACCAGCGCCGGTCGTGCCTCGTGCTCCTGCCTCGCATGGCCGGTTGCGATGCGGCGGAGGCCTCACCGCCCCCTACTACTCCCACCGCTGGCCAGGCCATCCCTCTACTCACCCACACCCCCTGTTATTCTGCAGTGACGGCAGCCTCGCACCGAAGCGAACCAGTGAACCCTCGTACTCCTCTACGCGTGGGCATCCACTGCCGCGTCTTCCCCGGCTCCACGTCGTCCCCTTCCTAGGCCTCGCCATCGTCCACCGCCCTGGTGCTCTCGGCGCGGCGTGGTCAACATGGTCAAGGAACAGCTTCCATCGGACGTGGACTGTACACGGAGAGGCTGACAGCTGGGTCCACGGCCACATCAAGGAAGTGCCTCCTTATTACGTGCAAAATGATTATTCCTCCACCTGACAGCAGGGACCCACCGGACAGGCCACCGTATTTCGTGAAAAAACGTTTGCCCCTGACTGCTGGGATCCACCAGCTACATCTTCGCACGCAAGGAAGTGCGTCCGGGCAAGAAAACGATTCGCCCCCTGACTACTGGGACCCACCAGCTACATCTTTGCAGGCAAGGAAGTGCCTGACAGTAGGGACCCACCTGGTCGAAGCGTACGTAGCGTTGTCATTCTGGTCGCGAACGTGTACGTACATATATACTGGTGGATGTAGAGGCGCACACGTGTCGTAGTAGAGGCGCGTACATGTCATAGTAGAGGCGCGCATGTAGCATGTACACGTACATACAAGGCCCAGGGTGTAAGAAAGAAAATACGGCCATGTATGTGTACATACGGGCGGGGTCTCGAACGCCTACTCGCGCATACGTACGGCCAGGGCTCGTGTACATGGCTGGGTCAGAACGGAGAAACAGCATCGTCGTCGTGTTCATGGGGAGGCAACGGAATGCGTCGTGTTCATGGGGAGGCAACGGAATGCGTCATGTTTATTAGGAGGCAACAGAATGCGTCGTGTTCATCGGGAGGCAACGGAACGCGTGGGAGCCAACCGGCTGGGTCAGAACGGAATGCGTGGTCGTGTTCATCAGGAGGGCTTGGAGGGAACATGCGATGGAAACGAGGCCTGGTGTACCGCACAACGGAGGAAACGTACCTCCTACGTTCGGAACGGGGTCCTGTTGATCGGGAGGGGTCTGGCGTACCACAAAACGGAGGAATCGAACCTCCTACGGTCGAAACAGGGGTCCTGTTGATTGGGAGAGGTGTGGCGTACTGCAAAACGGACGAAACGGACTTGTGTTGGAGCGCTACGGTCGAAACGGGGGTCCTGTTCATCGGGAGGGGTGTGGCGTACCGCAAAATGGGACTCCACGGGATACTGTTCATCTCCACCGTCGACCTCCTCCAGCCTCCATGGGCTCCTGTTCATCCAGCCTCCACCACGCGCTACTCCACCGGCTACTGTTCAACCACCCCTCCACACGGGCACCCCTCCACTGTCTACTGTTCATCCAGCCCTCCACACCACGGGGTCTTGTTCAACCACCCTTCCACGGGCACCCCTCCACCGTCTACTGTTCATCCAGCCCTCCACCACACCACGGGGTCCTGTTCATCCAGAGGCAACACCACCGCTCACTGTTCATCCCCCCCCCCCCCCCGCAACGCTCACTGTTCATCCCAGAGGCAGCATCGATTAGCTTCAGTTAGCATCAGTAGCGAAGGAATCGCTCGATCGGGTTAAGTTAACAGCCATCGATCGATCGCTCGGGTTTAGTAACGCGTAGCCTGCAGTGCAATCACTCGGGTTCAGTTAGAGCCCAACGCCTCGCTCAGGTTCAGTTAGAGCCAACGCCTCGCACACACGCGCGTACGTGTACGAGAGAAACGCGCATCGCTCGGCCCCCGACCTCCCACCGTAACCGGGAACTCCCCGAAATTTTCCTCCCCCTCGCTTCTACCATGGTTTTTTCCGTCATGGACGGCCCAAAGAATGTCATGCAGCTGCGTCTCCGGCCCGCCCAGGACGAAAAGCCCATTTTCTGTCATGATTTTTTGTCATAGAAGTAGGAGCCCACCACATCTATGATGATACCGGGTTTTGTCACAATTATCGTCATAGAAGTGTCATATGTATGACAGAAAAAAATTTCGTTCGGCCCAAAATGTCACGGATGTGTCTTTTTTTTAGTGGCCATAAATGGATCGCCGGAGCTTGCATACTTTGTTAGCACCTTTAGGATCGACAAAACCTTCTGGTTGCATCATATACAACTCTTCTTTAAGATATGCATTAAGGAATGCAGTTTTGACATCCATTTGCCAAATTTCATAATCATAAAATGCGGCAATTGCTAACATGATTCGGATAGACTTAAGCATCGCTATGGGTGAGAAGGTCCCATCATAGTCAACTCCTTGAACTTGTCGAAAACCTTTTGCAACCGTTGAACTTTGTAGACAGTAACATTACCGTTAGTGTCAATCTTCTTCTAGAAGATCCATTTATTCTCTATTGCTTGCCGCTCATCGGGCAAGTCAACCAAAGTCCATACTTTGTTCTCATACATGGATACCATCTCAGATTTCATGGCCTCAAGCCATTTTGCGGAATCTGGGCTCATCATCGCTTCCTCATAGTTCATAGGTTCGTCATGGTCAAGTAACATGACCTCCACAATAGGATTACCGTACCACTCTAGTGCGGATCTTACTCTGGTTGACCTACGAGGTTCGGTAGTAAATTGATCAGAAGTTTCATGATCATCATCATTGGCTTCCTCACTAATTTGTGTAGGAATCACTGGAACCGATTTCTGTGATGAACTACTTCCCAATAAGGGAGAAGGTACAATTACCTCATCAAGTTCTAATTTCCTCCCACTCACTTCTTTCGAGAGAAACTCCTTCTCTAGAAAGGATGCATTCTTAGCAACGAATATCTTGTCTTCGGATCTGTGATAGAAGGTGTACTTTCGGTATCCTATGAAGTCACATTTCTCCGATTTGGGTTCGAGCTTATCAGGTTGAAGCGTTTTCATGTAAGCATCACAGCTCGAAACTTTAAGAAACGACAACTTGGGTTTCTTGCCAAACCACAGTTCATATGGTGTCGTCTAAACAGATTTCAATGGTGCCCTATTTAATGTGAATGCAACCGTCTCTAAAGCATAACCCAAAACGATAGCGGTAAATCAGTAAGAGACATCATAGATCACACCATATCTAATAAAGTGCGGTTACGACGTTCGGACACACCATTACGCTGTGGTGTTTGTCGGCGTTCTGGGAACGGGGGTCCCCAGACTTGCCTGCCTGCGGCCTGCGGTGTGGCTCGAAGGGGGGCCCAGCACGGCCCATCTTCATCAACATAGACTCAAGACCCTCGCGAGGGGCCAAGCCTCGCGGGGCGGACGACGCGGAGCTTCCTCAGGCACGGCCTCACCAGGCTGGCTCGCGAGGAGGCGGAGAGATCAAGGCGGGGTACCTCACGAGGTGCCCGTGACGCAAGCCATGACGACCAAAGGCGCCAGGCGGGCGCCAGCCGCGCAGTGTCCTCCTTTCCTCTTTGGTGCAAAGGGGGCAAGCGCAGCCGTGGAGTACCGAAGCATCAGGCAAAGGTTGCCATTTCGGTGCAACGAGACCAAGACCAGGAGGACTGCAAGATGGAGGTCATCGTGGAGCCCAAGACGGTGTCACCACCAGAGCTTTGTGCAGGCAAAGACTACTTTTGTCAGGATAGCTGGTACTAGCTATCCCCCTTAAAATTAGCCCGCCATTGTTGGCTCCCTTCCCGCTCGATATTTGGGAAGAGGACCAGGGCCTCTATAAATAGGGCCAGCCACCCACAGGGTAGGGGATCGGATCAAAATCAGAGAGAGAGAAGGGTGACTGAACTCCTCCTAGCAGTTCGTCCCCCCAGCCAAGAACAGACCCTTGCGAGGCTGTTCTTCCCTGTATTGTTCATCATCATCAGCCCAAGAGGCAATCCACCACACCACACACTGAAGTAGGGTATTACACCACAACGGTGGCCCGAACCAGTATAAACCCTGTGTCTCTTGTGTTGTTCTTTCCATAGCTTAGATCTTAGCGAGGCGGAGGGGTGCAGGTAGGTAGAAGGCGAAATCTCCGTGCGCACCCCAGTGTTCGAACCTCTAGGGTCTGCCGGAACCCGAAATCCGACAGTGTTCGAACCTCAAGGGTCTGCCGGAACCTGAAATCCGACATTTGGCGCGCCAGGTAGGGGTGCGCCGGAATCCACCTTCTACCGCTTCGTGCCCCGTCGCGTCGTCATCGCCATGTCCGGTGACCAGGCGGGCAACCCAGATCCATGGGCGGCGTGGCCCGCCCGCAGAGCCGCTCGCCTCGGGCGACCCCGTGCCCCAGGCAGCTCGCGGTCCGCAGGGCGCTGCGGGCCGCGGGCGATGCGGACAGGCTTCGACAGCTCTCACACCGCGGCAGGCACGGTCAGCAGCAAGGGCCTCCAATCACGCCGCGACCACGACACCGTACACCCGCCGGGAGCAGGCGAACTCGAGGGCCGCGCTCATGGTGGCCCGAGAGCTGCTGCAGTGCAGGCTGCTGGAGGGCGGCCGCGACGTGCTGCTGGAGCGGGTGGCAGAGCTCCTGGGCTTCGCCGCCTCGGGGGCTCACCCCTTCTGCACCCAGCTCCCATCTCAAGCCCAGGGCGGCCCGCGCGGGGGCTCCGCGCGCGCCCGCGGGCTCCAAGGCTATTCCAACGCCAGCAAAGCTATCGGCATCGGACCGGCGGCGGCGCTGCCCCCGCTCCCGGTCCGCGAAGAAGAAGGACGCGACGCGACCCACGGCCCCAGTGGACAGCCGCGCTACCACCCCACGGTGGGCATGTCAAGCAGAGCTGCGTGGCACGAGGAGCACTACGGCACGGCCTTCGGGATGACGGCGCCAGAAGAATACGTGCCCCTCATGATGGACCAAGGACACCCTCACGAGGGCGAACAAGGCTCGCTCTCAGCCCAAGCTGGGGGGACGAGGCGCCAGAAGCTGAGCCCTTCCAGGAGTCCCGGGACGGTCCCACTGGACACGCTGGAGGCAACGATTATCGGGTACCGCTAATTCTTCAGGAGCAGGCATACGCTAACCATGGATCGCAGGAGGTGCAGGTCGCCACAGCGAGCAGCTGCCCCGCTCCCATAGTCTCCTACCCCTCAGGAGGAGGGCGCAGGGAGCTGCAGGAGAGGGGCCGAGATCCGACATCACCACCGTGACATTCGGAGCAAGGTGTTCTTAGGAGGTAGGCCCTCTGCTGGGGAGGTGCCTCAGGGCCTGCCCCTGGCGGAGGACCCGTGGTCGTCGGGGGAACCGCTGGCGACCGCTTTACCCCATCGGCGGCGTCCTGGTTTCCGGTCGTCGTTGATGGCACTAGAGTGTGGCGCAATGCGGGGCCCTCGTCTGGCGATATGAAGCAAGGCCGTTACCTGTGAAGAAGGCCCAGTGCCTGTGAAGCTCACTGCCCCGTGACACTCTCACGTAATAATGAGTGGGGCTGTACACGCCCCGGAGTCTCAGGGGTGCCGGCCTCAGGCCCTGGGGCTCCCTCCCACGCCCAGTGGCAGCACTTAGCTCCGCGCTGGCGAGAAGACGTTCAAGACTAGATTAGGTGCCGGACGCGGCCTTTGTCTGCTTTCATTGCTTTTCCCTTTGGTTGTCGCTTTCCCTCGCTGGATTCAAGTTGGATTCGAATTTGAGATTTGCGTGTGTTCGGGGAAGGGGTGCTTAGTCTCGTTCGAGCAATTTCTCGCATTTTGGTTACCACTTCGCCTCAGCTGCCTCCTCTCGTGAGCCCCTCGCGAGCCGGGTCAGGCCTAGCTTGCGCGCAGCTCAGACTGCTGCCGTCGCGTCCTCTCAGGAGGGTGTTTTACTGCAAATCCTACGGATTCAGTCAGGGAACACTCAGGACACCACAGCCTCCCACAGGCTACCTCAGGGCCAGCAAGGGACAAAGGTAAACTAGCCAACCAGCGCGTCGCTTAAGCCAACCACTTGGCGCGGGCGCATGGGCAATGTAGCGTCTACTAATAAGATGAACACAAGTTTTACATAAGGGGCTCCCCCTCCAAAATGCTCTCACCGCCATCAGGCCAAAACCTGAGTTCTATTCATGCAGGGTAAGGAAGCAGGAACGATGCACAATCAGTTGGATAAATCCCCCAATGCGTCCTCAGGAGCACCACCCGAGCCGTTGCTGGCGTCGTAGAACTCGCCATCGCTGTCCGCGTCGCCGCCAGCGGCGTCAGGGCCGTTCACCACACCGCCCTCGTCGGCAGCCACGATCATGCCGTCGTTGTCTGAAGCGAAGGCCCTGATAAGAGCTTCCACGTTGTCTTCCACCCAGTGCGCCAGATCGTCTCGGACGTCCTGGGGGACTGGGGCGATGGCGGCGTCGAAATCGAAGTGGGGATCCATGTTCCGGAGATGGCTGAAGACGCGAGAAAAGGTGCGCCCGAGCAGGGCGCGGCTCCTCTCCTCCACCAACCTGTCAGCCCTGACTGACCGCGCCTCCAGTTGCGTCACCACATCAGTGAAGAACTGAAGATTGCCGGCGTAGTTGACTGCGTGCGGCTTGCCAACAGCCGCCTCGCAGATGTTGCCCAAGGCTACGTTGGCTCTCTCCCGGAGCGTGGTGAGCATGGGGCCGTGCTCATGCTCCAAGATCCACCGCTGACGTATCTCGTCCGCATTCTGGCGCGCAACAACCTCAGCCTCCTCCACCCGCTGGCGAAGAAGGAGCACCTCGGCCTGGGAGGTGGTTAACTCACCTTGTGCCACCTCAAGGGCGGCACAGAAAGCATCGGCCCGCCGCGTCGCTTCCTCCAGCTTGGCCCTCAAGGCAGCAGTCCTGCCTTCAGCCTCGGCCCGGATCAACCCCAGCTTCTCCTCGAACTCGTGCTCGAGGTTCAAATGCGCCATCGCCACCCGACGTCCGACCTCCTCCAGGACACGGGCTTCCTGTGCAGCGACATCATCCTCCGCCTGCGTCACCAAGCGCTCCCTCGTCTCCAGACGCTCATACTCGCGGGTACGTTCGGCGGCTTCCAGCGTCAGCGCCTCCTCACGCTTCTAGAGCTCTGCTGAGTCGCCAGAGGCCACCTTCATCGACGCGAGGGCTGCCTCGCGCAGCTCCACCTGCTCCTCCAGTGAGTGGCACCAGGACAGGAGCTCCCGAGCCCGCTCCTCCGCCGCCGTTCGCCGCCGGTCAGCTTCCCAGGCCTCCTCGGCGGCCCAAGATCGGGCCTCCCGAGAGGCCACCAGCGACGCCTTGGCCTCTGCATCGTCAAGATCGCGCTGACGGCGTGCAAGGGCGATGGCGCCCTCCAGCTCGTGCCTCTCTGCAGCCAGGCGCAGGCCCTCGGCCTCAAGGCGCGCGTCTTCATCGCCAAGCAGGCTCACCGCGTCAGCCGCCCTTCGAAGGAATCCTTAGCGGAGAGCGCGACGCTCCCGAGCCCGCTCGAGCACGTCTTCCACACCATCATCTGCCCCAAGAAAGCGCCGGGGGCCACGAATCAGCACTCCCCCTCCGGGCAAGGGGCTGGGGGCTGGCACCCTCGCGATGGCCGGGCATGCCACGCCAGAAGCCCGGCCTGGAGCCAGCCCGTCCCCAGGTGAAGAGCGCAGGGAGCGCCTCAGCCAATCGCAGTCCACGACCAGGCGAGAAGCCCACGGCAGGCTGGCTATGCCACGAGAAGGCCTGCGAAGGAGGGGATGCATAGCAATGAGAGGGGAGAGTGTGTCTACGTACCCTCGTAGACCGAAAGCGGAAGCGTTTAGTAACACGGTTGATGTAGTCGAACGTCTTCACGAATCAACCGATCCAAGTACCGAACGCACGACACCTCCGCGATCAGCACAAGTTCAGCTCGGTGACGTCCCTCATACTCTTGATCCAGCTGAGGCCGAGTGAGAGTTCCGTCAGCGCGACGGCGTGGTGACGGTGATGATGAAGTTACCGATGCAGGGCTTCGCCCAAGCACTACAACGATATGACCGAGGTGTGTAACTATGGAGGGCGGCACCGCACACGGCTAAAAGATCAACTTGTGTGTCTATGGGGTGCCCCTGGCCACGTATATAAAGGAGGGGAGGGAAGAGGCGGTCGGCCCTAAGGGGGCGTGCCAGGTGTGGGGAATCCTACTAGGACTCCCTAGTCCAAGTAGGATTCCCCTCCTCTTTCCTATTTCTAGTAGGAGAAGGAGGAGAGAAGGAAAGGGGGGCCGCCCCCCAACCCTAAATGAATTTGGATTGGGCTTGGGGGGGGGGCGCCACTCCTTGGCCGGCCTCCTCTCTTCCACTACTAGGCCCATGAGGCCCAATAACTTCCTGGGGGGGGGGGGTCCGGTAACCCCCGGTACTCCGAAACTCATCCGAAACGACCCGAACCATTCCGGTGTCCGAATGTAACCTTCCAATATATGAATCTTTATGTCTCGACCATTTAGAGACTCCTCGTCATGTCTGTGATCTCATCCGGGACTCCGAACAATCTTCGGTCATCAAATCACATAACTCATAATACAAATTGTCATCAAACGTTAAGCGTGCGGACCATACGGGTTCGAGAACTATGTAGACATGACCGAGACACATCTCCGGCCAATAACCAATAGTGGAACCATGATTCTCATATTGGTTCCTACATATTCTACGAAGATCTTTGTCGGTCAAACCGCATAACAACATACGTTGTTCCCTTTGTCATTGGTATGTTACTTGCCCGAGATTCGATCGTCGGTATCATCATACCTAGTTCAATCTCATCACCGGCAAGTCTCTTTACTCGTTCCGTAATGCATCATCTCGTGGCTAACTCATTAGACACATATCTTGCAAGGCTCATAGTGATGTGCATTACCGAGAGGGCCCAGAGATACCTCTCCGATACATGGAGTGACAAATCCTAATCTTGATCTATGCCAACTCAACATACACCATCGGAGACACCTGTAGAGCATCTTTATAATCACCCAGTTACGTTGTGATGTTTGATAGCACATAAGGTGTTCCTTCGGAATTCGGGAGTTGCATAATCTCATAGTCTGAGGAACATGTATAAGTCATGAAGAAAGCAATAATAGAAAAACTAAACGATCATTATGCTAAGATAACGGATGGATCTTGTCCATGACATCATTCTCTAATGATGTGATCCCGTTCATCAAATGACAACACATGCATATGGCTAGGAAACTTAACCATGTTTGTTTAACGAGCTAGTCAAGTAGAGGCATACTAGGGACACTCTGTTTGTCTATGTATTCACACATGTACTAACTTTCCGGTTAATACAATTCTAGCATGAATAATAAACATTTATTATGATACAAGGAAATATAAATAACAACTTTATTATTGCCTCTAGGGCATATTTCCTTCACATGCTCACTCGGTGAGCTATTCTCCTGCATCTTGTAGGCAAAGTACTTGTCAGAGGTCTCATACCTCTCAACACGGGCATGAGTCTGAAATACTAATTTCAACTCTTGGAACATCTCATATGCTCTGTGGCATTCAAAACGTTTTTGAAGTCCTGGTTCTAAGCCGTAAAGCATGGCGCACTAAACTATCAAGTACTCAACATACCGAGCTTGTCAAACGTTCATAACGTCTGCATCTGCTCCTGCGATAGGTCTATCACCTAGCGGTGCATCAAGGACATTATTCTTCTGTGCAGCAATAAGGATAATCCTCAGATCACAGACCCAATCCGCATCATTGCTACTATCATATTTCAACTTAGTTTTCTCTAGGAATGTATCAAAAACATAAGGGAGCTACAACGCGAGCCATTGATCTACAACATAGATATGCAAATACTATCAGACTAAGTTCATGATAGATTAAGTTCAATTAATCATATTACTTAAGAACTCCCACTTAGATGGACATCCCTCGAGTCATCTAAATGATCACATGATCCATATTGATAGCGGCTTGAAGCTACGTCGGTATTTCCCCAAAGAGGAAGGGATGATGCAACACATCGACGGTAGGTATTTCCCTCAGTGATGAAACCAAGGTTATCGAACCAGTAGGAGGACCAAGCAACAACACATAAACGACACCTGCACACAAATAACAAATACTCGCAACCCGACGTGTAAAAGGGGCTGTCAATCCCTTTTAGGTAACGTCGCCAGAAATTGGCAAACAGACATGAGGGAGTTGTAAATACTGATAGATCGAACGGCAAATAAAATAAACAAGAATAAATTGGGACAATGTATTTTTGTATTTTTGGTTTAATAGATCTGAAAATAAAAGCCAAGGAAAATAGATCGCAAAGGCAAATAATATGAGAAAGAGACCCGGGGTCCGTAGTTTTCATTAGTGGATTCTCTCGAGAAAAATAACAAATGATGAGTAAACAAATTACTGTTGGGCAATTGATAGAACTTCAAATACTCATGATGATATCCAGGCAATGATCATTATATAGGCATCACGTCCAAGATTAGTAGACCGACTCCTGCCTGCATCTACTACTATTACTCCACACATCGACCGCTATCCAACATGCATCTAGTGTATTAAGTTCATGGAGAAACGGAGTAATGCAATAAGAACGATCACATGATGTAGACAAGATCTATTTTTGTAGAAATAGACCCCATCGTTTTATCCTTAGTAGCAACGATAAATACGTGTCGGTTCCCCTTCTGTCACCGGGATCAAGCATCGTAAGATCGAACCCACTACAAAGCACCTCTTCCCATTGCAAGATAAATAGATCAAGTTGTCCAAACAAAACCCAAATATTGGAGAATAAATACGAGGCTATAAGCAATCATGCATATAAGAGATCAAATAAACTCAAATAACTTTCATGGATAAAAAGAGATAGATCTGATCATAAACTCAAAGTTCATCGGACCCAACAAACACACCGCAAAAAGAGTTACATCATATGGATCTTCAAGAGACCATTGTATTGAGAATCAAACGAGAGAGAGGAAGCCATCTAGCTACTAACTACAGACCCGAAGGTCTACAAAGAACTACTCACGCATCATCGGAGAGGCACCAATGGAAGTGGTGAACCCCTCCGTGATGGTGTCTAGATTGGATGTGGTGGTTCTGGACTCTGTGGCGTCTGGAATTGATTTTCGTCGACTCCTCTAGGGTTTCTGGAATATTGGGGTATTTATAGAGTAAAGAGGCGGTCTACGGGGCACCCAAGGTGGGCACAACCAACCAGGATGGGCCTGGGCCTCCAGGCGCGCCCTGGTGGGTTGTGCTTCCCTCGGAGCAGCCCCCAGGTGCTTCTTCGGCCCATTGGTTGTCTTCTGGTCGAAAAAAATCCATAAAAAGTTTTGCTACGTTTGGACTCCGTTTGATATTGATTACATCCTATGTAAAAAAATATGCAAAAAATAGCAACTGGCACTTGGCACTATGTCAATAGGTTAGTACCAAAAAATGATATAAAATGACTATAAAATGATTATAAAACATCCAAGATTGATAATATAACAACATGGAACAATCAAAAATTATAGATACGTTGGAGATGTATCAGCATCCCCAAGCTTAATTCCTGCTCGTCCTCGAGTAGCTAAATGATAAAAACATAAATTTTAATGTGGAATGCTGCCTAACATGTCATATCATATTCTTTTCTTTATAGCATGGACATTTGGACTTTTATATTGTTCAAAGCAATAGTCTAGTTTTGACATGATAACTTAAATACTAAAGCATATCAACAAGCAACCATGTCTTTCAAAATATCAATGCTAAAATAAGCTATCCCTAGCCCATCATGCTCAATCATTGATCCATTCATGAAACACACTCGCATCTTAACTACACACAATGCTCAAGTATGATCATAGTGCCTCCTAGTTGGTACTTTTATAAGAGACGATGGAGACTCAAATTCAAAAATAAAAATTTGCATAAAGTAAAAGAAAGGCCCTTCACAAAGGGAAGTAGGGCTTTGTAGAGGTGCCAGAGCTCAAGGAGAAAATTGAGAGATAAAAACATTTTGAGAGGCATACTTTTCCCACCAACAAAACGACTTAGAGTTCCCAACACTTTCCATACTAGATATATCTTAGCCGGTTCCCAAACAGAAATTAAAGTTTATTCCTTTTTCCACCATACTTTCACTTTCCATGGCTAACCATACCCATGGGTGCCTTCCACACCAACACTTTCCAAGGAATTTATTATTTGACAACATAAAGTAAATTCATTTTTCATTTCGGGATTGGGCATCCCTAATACCTTTGCCTTACTCTCGTGCAATGACAAGTGAATAACCACTCATCGTGAGAATAACACATCTAGCATGGAAAATATTAGCTACCCCTCACCGCCTCGCGAGCGGTACGAGCACACAAAAGAGAAGTTTATTTTGAATATTAGAGATGTCAATAGGTTAGTACCAAAAATGATATAACATGACTATAAAATGATTATAGAACATCCAAAAATTGATAATATAACAGCATTGAACAATCAAAAATTATAGATACGTTGGAGACGTATCACATTGAAAGCGCTAGTTATCGACTAGAGGGGGGGGGGGGGAATAGGCAATTTTTATGAAAGTCTTCAAAACACGGGGGCTTTGAAGACAAACAGTAGAAATGAACCTATTGATATGCAGCGGAAGGTAGACTACAGTAGACAAGCCATAGTCAAGATTGCAATGAAGTGAAAGCACGAAGACTGTCAGCAGCTGATGTCTACTACACAACCTTCTTCTTGTAGACATTGCTGGGCCTCCAAGTGCAGAGGTTTGTAGGACAGTAGCAAATTTCCCTCAAGTGGATGACCTAAGGTTTATCAATCCATGGGAGGCGTAGGATGAAGATTGTCTCTCTCAAACAACCTTGCAACCAAATAACGAAGAGTCTCTTGTGTCCCCAACACACCCAATACAATGGTAAATTGTATAGGTGCACTAGTTTGGCGAAGAGATGGTGATACAAGTGCAACATGGATGGTAGATAAAGGTTTTTGTAATCTGAAAATATAAAAACAGCAAGGTAACTAATAATAAAAGTGAACACAAACGGTATTGCAATGCTTTGAAACAAGGCCTAGGGTTCATACTTTCACTAGTGCAAGTTCTCTCAACAATAATAATATAATTGGATCATATAACTATCCCTCGACATGCAACAAAGAGTCACTCCAAAGTCACTAATAGCGGAAAACAAACGAAGAGATTATGGTAGGGTACGAAACCACCTCAAAGTTATTCTTTCTGATCGATCTATTCAAGAGTTCATACTAGAATAACACCTTAAGACACCAATCAACCGAAACCCTAATGTCACCTAGATACTCCAATGTCACCTCAAGTATCCGTGGGTATGATTATACGATATGCATCACACAATCTCAGATTCACCTATTCAACCAACACAAAGAACTTCAAAGAGTACCCCAAAGTTTCTACCGGAGAGTCAAGACAAAAACGTGTGCCAACCCCTATGCATAAGTTCATGAGGTCACGGAACTCGCAAGTTGATCACCAAAACATACATCAAGTGGATCACGTGATATCCCATTGTCACCACAGATAAGCACATGCAAGACATACATCAAGTGTTCTCAAATCCTTCAAGACTCAATTCGATAAGATAACTTCAAAGGGAAAACGCAATCCATTACAAGAGAGTAGAGGGGGAGAAACATCATAAGATCCAACTATAATAGCAAAGCTCACGATACATCAAGATCGTGCCGAATCAAGAACACGAGAGAGAGAGATCAAACACATAGCTACTGGTACGTACCCTCAGCCCCGAGGGTGAACTACTCCCTCCTCGTCATGGAGAGCGCCGAGATGATGAAGATGGCCACTGGAGAGGGATTCCCCCCTCCGGCAGGGTGCCGGAATGGGCCTAGATTGGTTTTCGGTGGCTACGGAGGCTTCTGGCAGAGGAACTCCCGATCTAGGTTTCTTTCTAGAAGTTTCAGTATATATAAGAGGTTTTGGCGTCGAGAACAAGTCAGGGGGGGGGGTCTCCGGGCTGTCCATGAGGTAGGGAGGCGCCCCAGGGGGTGGGCGCGCCCCCCACCCTCGTGGGCAGCCCGGGACTCTTCTGGACCAACTCTTTTAATCCATGTCCTTCTTCTGGTCCAAAATAAGTTCTGTAAAGTTTCAGGTCAATTGGACTCCGTTTGGTTTTCCTTTTTTGCGATACTCAAAAACAAGGAAAAAATAGAAACTGGCACTGGGCTCTAGGTTAATAGGTTAGTCCCAAAATTCATATAAAATAGCATATAAATGCATATAAAACATCCAAGGTTGATAATATAATATCATGGAACAATAAAATATTATAGATACGTTGGAGACGTATCAAGCATCCCCAAGCTTAATTCCTGCTCGTCCTCAAGTAGGTAAATGATAAAAACAGAATTTTTGACGTGGAATGCTACCTAACATATTTTTAAATGTAATTCTCTTTATTGTGGCAAGAATATTCAGACTCGAAAGATTCAATACAAAAGTTTAATATTGGCATAAAAATAATAATACTTCAAGCATACTAACTAAGCAATTATGTCTTCTCAAAATAACATGGCCAAAGAAAGCTTATCCATACAAAATCATATAGTTTGTCTATGCTTCATTTTCGTCACACAAAAATGCTCCCATCATGCACAACCCCGATGACAACCAAGCAATTGTTTCATACTTTAGTAATCTCAAACTTTTTTCAACTTTCACGCAATACATGAGGGTGAGCCATGGACATAGCACTATGGGTGGAATAGAATATAATGATGAGGGTTGTGTGGAGAAGACAAAAAAGGAGAAAGTCTCACATTGACGCGGCTAATCAACGGGCTATGGAGATGCCCATCAATTGATGTCAATGCAAGGAGTAGGGATTGCCATGCAACGGATGCACTAGAGCTATAAGTGTATGAAAGCTCAACAAAGAAAACTAAGTGGGTGTGCATCCAACTTGCTTGCTCACAAGACCTAGGGCATTTGAGGAAGCCCATTGTTGGAATATACAAGCCAAGTTCTATAATGAAAAATTCCCACTAGTATATGAAAGTGACAAAACAAGAGATTTTCTATCATGAAGATCATGGTGCTACTTTGAAGCACAAGTGTGGAAAAAGGATAGTAGCATTGTCCCTTCTTATTTTATATTTTTTTCTTTTTTATTTGGCCTTTCCTTTCCTTTTTTTATTTGGCCTTTTTTGGCCTTTCCTTTTTTCTTATTTTTTTTGGGACAATGCTTTATTAATGATGATCATCATACTTCTATTTATTTACAGCTCAAAGATTACAACTTGATACTAGAACAAAATATGACTCTATATTCATGCCTCTGACGGTGTACTGGGACGGGCAATGAATCAAGAGTGACATGTATGATAAATTATGCATGGTGGCCTTGCCACAAATACGATGTCAACTACATGATCATGCAAGGCAATATGACAATGATGATGTGTGTCATGATGAACGGAACGGTGGAAAGTTGCATGGCAATATATCTCGGAATGGCTATGGAAATGCCATAATAGGAAGGTATGGTGGCTGTTTTGAGGAACATATAAGGAGGTTTATGTGTGACAGAGCATATCATATCACGGGGTTTGGATGCACCGGCGAAGTTTGCACCAACTCTCGAGGTGAGAAAGGGCAATGCACGGTACCGAAGAGACTAGCAATGATGGAAGGGTGAGAGTGCGTATAATCCATGGACTCAACATTAGTCATAAAGAACTCACATACTTATTGCAAAAATCTACAAGTCATCAAAAACCAAGCACTATGTGCTCCTAGGGGGATAGATTGGTAGGAAAAGACCAACGCTCGTCCCCGACCGCCACTCAGAAGGAAGGCAATCAAAGAAACACCTCATGCTTCAAATTTGTCACACAACGGTTACCATACGTGCATGCTACATGACTTGCAAACCTCAACACAAGTATTTCTCAATTTCACAATTACTCAACTAGCACGACTCTAATATCACCATCTTTATATCTCAAAACAATTATCAAGTATCAAACTTCTCATAGTATTCAATGCACTTTCTATGAAAGTTTTTATTATATCCCTCTTGGATGCCTATCATATTAGGACTAGTTTCATAACCAAAGAAAACTACCATGCTGTTCTAAAAGACTCCCAAAATAATATAAGTGAAGCATGAGAGTTCATCTATTTCTTCAAAATAAAACCACCGCCGTGCTCTAAAAGGATAAAAGTGAAGCACTAGAGCAAATGACAAACTACTCCGAAAGATATAAGCGAAGCACAATGAGTAGTTGAATAATTATGTAACTATGTGAAGACTCTCTAACATTTAAGAATTTAAGATCTTGGTATTTTATTCAAACAGAAAGAAAAACAAAATAAAGTAAAATGACGCTCCAAGCAAAACACATATCATGTGGTGAATAAAAATATAGCTCCAAGTAAAGTTACCGATGAAAAAAGACGAAAGAGGGGATGCCATCCGGGGCATCCCCAAGTTTAGGCTCTTGGTTGTCCTTGAATATTACCTTGGGGTGCCTTGGGCATCCCCAAGCTTAGGCTCTTGCCACTCCTTATTCCATAGTCCATCGAATCTTTACCCAAAACTTGAAAACTTCACAACACAAAACTTAACAGAAAACTCGTAAGCTCCGTTAGTATAAGAAAATAAATCACCACTTAAGTACTGTTGTGAACTCATTCTAAATTCATACTGGTGTAATATCTACTGTATTCCAACATCTCTATGGTTCATACCCTCCGATACTACTCATAGATTCATCAAAATAAGCAAACAACACAATGAAAACAGAATTTGTCAAAAATAGAACAGTCTGTAGTAATCTGTATCAAACGTATACTTCTGTAACTCGAAAATTCTTAAATAAATTTCTGTACGTGAGGAATTTGTGTATTAATCATCTGAAAAAAGAATCAACCTAGTCGCACTCTCCAGTAAAAAATGGCAGCTAATCTCGTGAGCGCAAAAGTTTCTGTTTTTTACAGCAAGATCGCAAAGACTTCACCCAAGTCTTCCGAAAGGTTCCACTTGGCACAAACACTAATTAAAACATAAAACAACATCTAAACAGAGGCTAGATGAATTATTTATTACTAAACAGGAGCAAAAATCAAAGAACCAAAAATAAAATTGAGTTGCCTCACAACAAGCGCTATCGTTTAATGCCACTAGCTAGGCATGATGATTTCAATGATGCTCACATAAAAGATAAGAATTGAAACATAAAAAGAGCATCATGAAGAATATGACAAGAAAATTTAAGTCTAACCCACTTCCTATGCATAGGGATTTTGTGAGCAAACAACTTGTGGGAACAAGAATCAACTTGCATAGGAAAGCAAAACAAGCATAACTTCAAGATTTTCAACATGTAGAGAGGAAACTTGACATTATTGAGATACATAGAAGCATATAATCCTCCCTCATAATAAATTTCAGTAGCATCATGAATGAATTCAACAATATAACCATCACATAAAGCATTCTTTTCATGACCTACAAGCATAGAAAAATTACTATTCTCCACATAAGCAAAATTCTTCTCATTCGGAATAGTGGGAGTATCATAA
Source organism: Triticum urartu (assembly GCF_003073215.2). Lineage (NCBI taxonomy): Eukaryota > Viridiplantae > Streptophyta > Magnoliopsida > Poales > Poaceae > Triticum > Triticum urartu. Next base: position 474,038,242 of record NC_053023.1, read on the forward strand.
GAAACTCGAATACTATAAATTTTTTCCACATTAAAAGAGTAATGTTCAGAAAAAGGGTAATCATAATCATGACATGTTTTGTAAATATAATCATCACTACTTTTCATAGCATAAGTGTCATCACAATAATCATCATAAGTAGCAACCTTGTTCTCATCATAATCAATTGAAACCTCTTCCAAGATAGTGAAATCATTACTAAATAAAGTTATGACCGCTCCAAATCCACTTTCATAATTGTCACAATAAGATTCATCACCCTCCAAAATAGTGGGATCATTACTTCCTAAAGTTGACACTCTTCCAAACCCAGTTTCATCAATATATGCATCATAAATAGGAGGCATGCTATCATCATAGTAAATTTGCATATCAAAACTTGGGAGGTTAAACATATCATCTATAAAACATAGCATCCCCAAGCTTGGGACAAACATTAATTGAAGAAAATAAATTCTCAAACATGTCATTCTCATCAAACATAGCATCCCCAAGCTTGGGCCTTTTAGTATCATAAGCATAATCACTCTCATCATTGATAGTATGGATAGCACCAATAGTATAGCAATTATCATCATCACAATGAGTGATAGGAGTGCCGGGGTACTGATCCACGAGCACCTATGGGACCGGCGGGCCGGGTCCCTTTCGTTTCGGCGGGGGCGAAGGTCGCACGAAGAGCGGATCGAGGCGAAGCACACGAGCGGTTTACCCAGGTTCGGGCCGCACGGATGCGTAAAACCCTACTCCTGCTTTGTGGTTTGTATTGAGTTCTTGCTCGGGAGCGCGGAGTGCTACAGTACACCCCAGCAGCTAACGAGACCGAGCATGAGAGTTCTCTCCTTTCGGAACCCCCCTCTACGTTGCGCATGGGCCTCCTTTTATATGCTCAAGGGGTCACCGACAGGTGGCAACGTAGACAAGGGTAAAAATGGAAAGGTGCTGCGGTTGGTACATCTACCTGCTACAGTGTATCATACCTAACCCTGACGGCAGGGGACAAGGGCATTAAATGCCCGTCTGCGTCGCCTAAATAGTGCAAAAGGGACCGTCAGGGACGCCACCGCTCGCCACGATGGCAATCTTGTCAGCGCCGCTTGCCACCGCGCGCCGCTGGCTGCACAGCCTCCCGCCACGTACGCCTGGAAGGGTCCCAGAGCGACACGTTGGTGGATGTGCTGGAGCGTGGGCACCGAGTGGTGGCTTGCCGCGGCAAGCGCCTTGCCGCGGTCGTTGTCTTGTCGCGTCCGAGAGCTTGTCGCTCACCGGGCCTTGCCGGGACGTGTGGCGCGCCGCGGCAAGTTCCTTGAGATGCCTTGGTTGGCCTTCCCGGCAAGCTCCTCTTGCCGGGGTCTCGAGATGCCTTGGTTGGCCTTCCCGGCAAGCTCCTCTTGCCGGGGTCTTGAGATGCCTTGGTTGGCCTTCCCGGCAAGCTCCTCTTGCCGGGGTCTTGTCTCCTTGGCTTGGATACTTCGTTCTTGAATGGCTCCAAAGGAACCACGGAGGACCTTGGCGGTCACCCGGCAAGCCTTGCCGCGGGATGCTGCGACTGCCCGTGCACAAGTTCGGGATACTAGGGTACCCCTACTCTAGTACACCGATAGGAGCCCCCGGGCCTGGGCCATACACGGTGCCGAGCGCTGTTGGGCTAGGCCCAAAACAGGGCACGGGCACGCGCGGCCTAGGTTACGCCGTATCTCTCTCCGTATCCACCGCGCCCTCCCCGAACGGCACGCGTTGAATGCGGCGTCGTGGGAGAGATCGTGGGTGGTTTCTTTATTCGGAAATGCGGAACGTCCGCCCCCTCCCTCTTTATAAGCAGGGGAAACAGGGGTAGTTCGCCCATTCGCCGGTTGCTGCTCCAATCTCAGAAATCTCCGCCGCTCCCTCGTCTTCCCAAAGCCGAAAGAGAGTAGCGCTCTGCCCCCCCATTGCCACCAACACCACCAACGCCATCGACCTCCTCCACCACTTCCGCCATGGCTCCAAAAGCCGACAAGGGGAAGGTTGTGAAGTCGACCGAGGCGCAGCGGCTTGCGGCGCTGCGAAAGGAGCGGGCAGTCTTCCCCCCCCCCCAAGCTTGCCGCGAGGGAGCTGAGGGAGAACTACTACCTCTTCTAGTCGACGGAGACGCGAGCGCATCCGCGCACGAAGGTACTCCCAGCCGCCGCTTGGAAAACGGCTCCAAATGGATACCCTTTCTTCGCCTTGTTCTTCTACTGCAGGCTCTGCCCGCCCTTCTCTGAGTTCTTCTGCGATATCATGAACACCTACGGGTTCCACCTCCTTGACTTCACCCCCAATGCCGTTCTGACCATGGCAGTTTTCGCACATCTCTGCGAAAACTTTGTCGGAGTCCATCCCAATGTAGCCCTTTTCCGCCACTTCTTTATGCCCCGAGTAGAGAGAGGAGAGCCTTTATCCGGCGGAATCGCCTGGATCTCGAGGGCCGGCAAGAAGGACACTTATCTGGAGGGAGAGTTCCGCGGCAAGTGGGAGGAATGGAGAGCAGACTGGTGCTGGATTGACGAGGAGAACCCGCAGCCATTCACCGCCCGGCGCCAAGCCCCAGTAGCACGCGGCAGCGATTGGAGTGACGTGGCTCCGGAAGACGATAGGCTAAAGATTGCCGTCACCCAGATCCTGCGCCTCAGGCTTGCCGGGCTCACTGTAGGCGCTGTTGGCGCAGATTTTCTTCGTCGCCGCATCGCCCCCCTGCAGGAAAGGGGGAGACCCGCCTGGGAATTCAAGAATGCGGCGGACATCATGAGGCTGCGTCCGGGCCTCAACTTCAACGTCACTGTTCTGGAGCTCAACGCGATGCTCTAGGAGTTGTTCAAGTACGACCCTCAACATCCCGAAGTGTTCAGGTTGCCGGGGGGTGTCGTTCCGCTGTGCAACAACTCCGCGCTCGACCGCATCCGTGCAATAATGCCGCTGTGCGATTCGCATGGAATTGTCGCAACTTGGCAAGAGCCTGCAGACGACGTCGTGCAGCAATCCTTTGACGGCTTGGTAGAAGTGCCGATCCGTTCTGATGAAAAGGATAGTCTCACCCGCGACACCACCGATGCGGAGATGACACGCATCGCCACTAGGCTGGAAGAGGCGGCGGCAGCCGCAGCCGCGGGCGAATTTGGGTTCACAGTGGAGGAGGCAGATGCAGTAGAGGCGGGAAGCCGTGCCGAGCGAGGGGAGCCCGCCGGCAAGAAAGAGCTTGCCGGGCATGACGTCGAGTCGAGCGAGCCCGCCAAGGATACGAGCGGCTCGCTGGAAATCAACTCCTCTTCCTCCTCATCTTCAGGCAGCTCGCCGCAAGCAGAGCCTCCATCCCCACCAAGAAGGCGTCTCCGCAAGGCCGGTCACGTAGCGGAGCGGCAGGCGAGTCAACAGTCGCCGCGCCGCGTGACACGCTCCACCGTGGCAAGCACTGTTGCCGCGGGAGCACCTCACGCTGCGACGGCAACTGGAGCGGGGCCCTCCCGGACCACCGCTACTGTTCCCGCCAAGCGGCCAAGGGAAACTACTCCTCCGCCTCCTCGCGATGGACGTGGGCCGGACTTCGACTTCTCCGCGTTCAGCTCCGACGAGGAAGAAGAAGAGTAAGATTCTCTTGTTGTACTTGTATCTCATTTGCTTTACTCTGAACTTGTTCCTTTTTAGGACTCTGGCCCAGAGAGCAGCGAAGAGGGCCAAGGTCCCGGTGATTATCATCGAGGACGAACCCACCGCGACAGCAGGGGGTGCGCCCGAGACAACCTTGCCGGACCCGGCAACTTTTCTCCAGAGCAGCCCCCAGCGTAAGTATATGGTTCACTTTCCGCTGTGAGGCGTGCATGGATACTCTGTCTTTGCTGATATCTGACTGCTGGTTTGTGTAGGAGCAGTGCAGCCCCACCAGGAGCCAAGGGAGAGTCCCCCGACAAGGGAGAGCTCTCCGGCAAGGGAGAAGTCTCCGGCAAGGGAGAGTTCTTCGGCAAGGGACAGCACCAGCGGCCCCCCGACGGCGGAGACCACGACTGCAGAACCCGGTACAGGTAATCCTTTCGCTTCAAAACTTCCCCTGGGTTCTTCTTCTTTTGATCTTCTTTTTGTTGGATTTTTGCTTTGACTCTTCTCCCTTTTCCGGCTGTCAGACCCATCTGCTGCGGAGCGTATGGAGATCGAGGTCGCCGCCGACGACGCCGCTGCCACCGAGGGAGCAGCCGGTGCTTACGATCCCGCCGGCGCAAAGGCCGCCAAAGCTGCCGCTACAGAAGCAGGCGGGGGATCTAGCGATCGCACTGACGGCCTGAGGCCGCAGGAGCGCCAGGCGCTACGCCGACCGCCGATCCCTCCGCCGCCGCCGCAGCGCCAGGCTCCGAAGAGCCCCAGCCAGGCGTCTACTTGAAGGCCGGTGATGGCATCTTCATCAACCTCCCCTGGGCGTCAAGCTCCAGGGCGCCGCTCAAAGGAGAGAGCTTCGACGGAGAGGTGCTCGCCTCCGCTGGGCTGACGCTGGTTGACGCGCCGAGCAGCAGCAGCGGCGAGCCTGAGGAGGAGCGGTTGCTGCGGAAGCTGTTGTCGCTCTACCGCGCGCGGCAAGCCAAGCTGGAATCCCGCGAGGCACTTGTCGCGAAGGCGGGAGCGGACATCGAGAAGTGCGCGGAAGAGCTTCGGGGTTTCCACCAGGAAGCTCGCCGGTCCCTGGCAGAGGAGCGGGAGCAACTCGCCGAGGAGCAGAAGACCTTCTTCCTCGAGAAGGCCGAAGTTGAAGAGCAACAGCGGCTTGCCGCTGAGAAGCTGTCTGCACAGGAGGGCGAACTGGCGCAGCGGAAAGTCAACCTTGACGCCCACGAGGAGGAGCTTGCCGCGCGTGAGCAACAATTCGGTGGAGCCCTTAAGCAAGCAGAGGATGCTGCCGCAGTTACCGATGCCGCCAAGAAGGAGCTGGAGACGAAGGTGGCGCAGCTGGAGGCCGATCTCGCCGAGAAGGGCAAAGAGCTTAGCGCCGCCAAGGACTCCAACGCGGATCTTGAGTTGAAGCTGACCACTTTGACCAAGACGCTGGACGGCGCCAAGGAGCAGGAGGTAGCCTTGAAGGAGGAGATCAAGGCCGACAAGGCGCTGCTGGAGAGTGCTGCCGCCGCCCAGAATGCTTTTAAGGAGAATGTGGAGCACTGGACGGAGAGTCTCGTGAGTGCTGCCGCAGATATCGACAGGGAGCTGGCGTAGCTGGGGGTGGAGGATCTCGGGTATCCCTTCGACGAGAACCTCCAACCCAGCGCCAAGCTCACCTTGTTCTTCAAAGGCGTAGCGACGGCCCTCCAGCGACTCCGGGAGAGGATCCCAAAGCAGCTGGCCGACGAGTCACGCAAGATCTGCGCGGGAGCTCTTCAAAAAGTGTTGGTGAAGGTGGCCTTCCGCAACCCGGGCCTCAACCTCACCAACGTCCTCAAGACCCTGCCGCCGGATGCTGATCTGGAGGCGCTCAAGACCCTTGTCGCACCCATTGTGGACAAGGTGAGCGGGATCAAGAGGATTGAGGGCGATCGCGTAGACTAGGCCGCCCGTTTTCTTCTTTTCTTGTCGCTGCTAGTCATGTTATGAGAACAATCTATTAGAGCCACGACAAGCTATCTTGTAATATAACTCTATTCCGGGTAATGATTGCAATGTTATTCCCTTTACTTGATTCCTCCCTTTGTATGTTTTTACCCTACGCTTTTAGGGAACTTGCCGGTGCAGGCACCTTAGCCGCGAGCGCTGAGTGCGGGACGTCAGCAGCCTGCTGGCGGTGCTGCTACTGACAAGAAACCTTGTCGCAACTAGTCGCAGCTCACTTAAGTTGTTGAGCGGACTCGAAACAAAGTAAGGGCACAACTAGCTACGAGTTGGTTCCTCCGCGCACAGGTTTTCCATACAAAGTGCGGTCGTTCAAGGGAGATAACTTAAAATTTTTAAAAAATCTGATTGCTCAAGCTTTGGCAACTTAGCTTTTCTGTTGTTTGCTTCCCGGTAAGGCGAGACTTTCTTGAACGACGCCTGGTCCATACCATTATCTTCTCCTTTCCCCCCGGCAAACTTGTGGGCGAGGGAACCTTCCTTTCCTTGAGAAAAAAGAAAGAAGAGAAAATAAAGATATGGAGCCTTACGGCTCGTTATTGCTTACCGGGGAGTAAGTGCTGCACAAAGTGTCAGATCACATATGCAAAATATAGAAATCGTGAATTTGACAAGATGTGCGGAGCACATGAGCTTTACTTATGCACGGGTTCTGCGCCCGGCTTTGTACAAAGGATTACATGCAACAACGGCAAGACTTGTACAAAAGGTGGTTGCCGGAACAGGTTCCGGCAACCGCGCCTTACGGGTAAAACTTACGAAGATGCTCAATGTTCCAGGAGTTGCTCACCGGAATGCAATCTTCGGTCTCAAGGCGGACAGCGGCAGGCCTAGTGACTCGTTTCACCCGGTAAGGGCCTTCCCACTTCGGCGTCAACTTGTTGGAATTC